>NC_069504.1:743797020-743844520 GCF_027579735.1 Bombina bombina | reverse complement strand
TAAAGTTTAATATCAATATTTATTAAGGATATAGGACGGTAGTTAGACTCTATCTAGGGGTTTACCTGGCTTGGATATCTTTTTATATCCCTTTCTCGTTTTATACAGTTCAACTACATTTTCCCACAGATCCTTTGACAATTCGTTTCCTTTCCCCATGACTCAGAATCCAGAATTTTCAGTGCAGCACTGGATGAAAGATGCAAGGGTCTGTCAGGACTCAGGAGTCCAGAAACTCACTGACCTTTTATACACACCCACTAATTACAAGAAAACAGATCACAGGTGAGGATGGTTACATTTAATAGCCATTCAAAACCCTTTTTTTCAACTTACATGCATGTTATCAGGCCAAAATCACCAGGGTATTTAAACTTTTAATCAGGGTCATTTGGGTAGTTTTTGTTGTCATTATGATTTAAAGAGTAAACACAGTTGATTGATAATAAATGGCTTCAGCCAAACACTAACCATGAGTAAAAGAAAAGTTTTTGTGTTATCATTCATATTCTCTGAAAAATGGCCAAGAAATCATAAATTCTGCCAGGGTATGTAAACTTATGAGCACAACTGTATATATGTAAATATATGTGTGTGTGTATATATATATATATATATATATATATATATATATTTATATATATATATATATATATATATATATATAAATTCACGCCCTATCCGAAGAGCTTACATTCAAGATAGATGTGTGTGCTCACGTGTCTCATACATGTTGGTTTTTTGTTTAGTATGTAAGAGTACTGCATATCTGTCCATGGGATCTCAGATGATAAACAAGCAGCTCATATTCCTGTTACCCTGGCTCCAGTTTCCATCGTCTCTCCTTGCAGATAGAGGATGTCTGGATGCTGTGACACTTAACCAGGCAAGGGGGGCTTACTGGGAGCCTGGCCAGACCTTAACCACCACTCTAAAGCAAGGGGGCCTAGTAGGGGATATATCTGCATTCAAACCAGATTATTGCATGTGTTTGTTCTTGTACGCGTGACTAGATCAGAATGTGTAATTATGTTGGTGTCTGTTATAGTTTCCTCTACTTATAAGCAAAAAAACAAAATAAAAATGAAAGCGCCTTAAATTTACATTTAAAGATCTCTCTGTGCTTCTAATTTTTTTCAGGCACTTTTATGGATCCTGAAATGTCTGTTTTATTTTTTTTAAAATGACACGTTAATAAAATGCTCTACTTTTTTTTTCTGCATGAATTTTTCCCAAGTGTATAGCTCTCACTCAGGGCAGACTAATCAGCCAATCAGGAGCAACATACACATGTTGCTGCCAATCATTGACTTTGTTATAAGCCCCCCTTAACCTAACAATGACACCTGTTCCAAAACATTTGAATTCCTGCATTAAAATGCATTTTTTTTAAATTGATCTGGAAGGGACACTAAACGCACATTTTTTCTTTAATGATTCAGATAGAGGGTGCAATTTTAAGCAACTTTCTAATTTACTCCTATTATCATTTTTTCTTCATTCTCTTGCTATCTTTATTTAAAAAGCAGGAATGTGATGCATAGGAGCCGGCCCTGGGTTATGCTTGCTTATTGATGGGTAAATGTTAGCCTCCAATAAGCAAGCGCTATCCATGGTGCTGAACCTAAAATGGGCTGGTTGCTAAGATTTACATTATGATTTTCATATGGATAGCAAGAGAATGAAGAAAAATGTATTATTGGAGTAAATTAGAAAGTTGATTAAAATTGCATGCTCTATCCGAATCATGAAAGAAAAAAAAAATTGGGTTCAGTGTCCCTTTAATACTATTCTTAAAGGGACACTCGGGTTAAATTAAATTTTCATGATTCAGATATAGCATGTCATTTTAAATAACTTTCCAATTTACTTCCATTAAAAAAAATGTGCACAGTCTTTTATATTTACACTTTTTGAGTCACCAGATCCTACTGAGCAGGTGCAAGAATTCAGACTATACGTATATGCATTTGTGATTGGCTGATTGCTATCATATGGTACAAGGGGAGTGGAAATAGACATAACTTTGAAATTTGTTATAAAAAAATCTACTACTTATTTGAAGTTCAGACTAAATGCTATTGCATTGTCTTGTTATCTTGCATTTGTTGATTATGCAAATCTAATGTGTTGACTGGTCCTTTAAACAGTTTGAAGTTATAGACAAAAAGGGATAAAAACATAATTTATGTAAGAATTTACCTGATAAATTCATTTCTTTCATATTGGCAAGAGTCCAGGAGCTAGTGACATGGGATATACAATCCTACCTGGAGGGGCAAAGTTCCCCAAACCTCCAAAATGCCTATAAATACACCTCTCACCACACCCACAATTCAGTTTAACGAATAGCCAAGTAGTGGGGTGAGAAAATAAGGAGTAGAAAAGCATACAAAAAGAGGAACTGGAAAAATAATTGTGCTTTTATACAAAAAACATAACCACCATAAAAAGGGTGGTTCTCGTACTCTTGCCAATATGAAAGAAATGATTTTATCAGGTAAGTTCTTACATAAATTATGTTTTCTTTCATGTAATTGTCAAGAGTTCATGAGCTACTGACGTATGGGATAGAAATAGCCAAGATGTGGAAGACCACAGAAGAGTCACTAGAAAGGGAGGGATAAAATAACAGCTATTTCCACTGAGAAATTAAATCCACATAATAAATAAGTTTTCCTTGAAAACACTTAAATTAAAAGCAGTAGAATCAAACTGAAACAGCTACCTGAAGAACTTTTTCTACCAAAGACTGGTTCAGAAGAAGCAAATACATAAAAATGGTAAAAACAATAAAAGTATGCAAAGACCAAATTACTGATTTGCAAATTTGATCGACCTAAGCTGCATTCTAAAAAAGCTCAAGAAATGGCGACTGAACTTAGCAGAATAAGCTGGAGCCTGCCCTGCCTCAAAATAAGCCTTGAAAAACAAAAGCTTTAATCAGGATGCCAAAGAAATCGCTGAGGCTTCCTAACCTTTTCTGGAACCAGAAAAGCAGCAGATATACTAGAAGTCTTCTGAAATCCTAGTGACCTCAATATAGAATTATAAAGCTCTTACCACATCCAAAGGATGTAAAGAACTCTCAAAGAATTCTTTAGGATTAGGACACAAAGAAGGAAAAACAATTTCTCTACTAATGTTGTTCAAATTCACAACCTTAGGAAAAAGTCCACATAACTTATCTAGATGAAAAAATCAGATAAGTTGACACACAAGAGAGAGCTGTTAAATCAGAAACTCTTGTAGCAGAAGAGATGGTCAAAAGAAACAACACTTTCCAAGAACGTAGATAATCTTCAAACCAAATAAGACTCCAAAAAGGAGAAATTAATAAATGAACAGGCTTGATACCAACCAAAGCCGGAACTTAACAGTGGATATCAGGAAGTTTAAACAAGCTTTCTAGAAAATAAAAAAGAAATTTGCAGACAAACTTATCCAAATCATCCTGAAAAACTGTAAAATCCTAGGAATTCTAAAAGAATGCCAAAAGAATTTATGAAAAGAACACTAATCAATTCCCATACCCCCAAATTAGTAATTTGAGATCCAGGTGGAAAAATAGCCCCCAGAGCAAGAGGGCTGGCCAAAGAGAAAGCAGCCACGGATGGCAACTTGGACATCTGAACAAGATACACATACCAAACCTGTGAAGCCTTGCTGATGCTATTAGAAACACATGACACTGTTCCAATATGATCTTGGAAATCACCTTTGGAAGAAAAAAATAGAGACGGAAGGATGTAGTCAGGTTGCAAAACCAAGACACTGCTAATGCATCCACCATCTCCACCTGAGGATTCCTTTACCTGAAAAGGTACCTGGGAAATTGAGAAAACACATATGTATAGAGACACCACTTTCCTGGGTGTAAATACTGACGGCTGAGATAATCCACCTTCCAAATGTCTAAAATCGTAGAAAATAGACAGGAGATGAATTCCATCTAAGAACGTATTCAAGATACTTCTTAATTGCTAAGGAACTACAAGTCACTATTGTTGATTGACATATGCGACAGTTGTGATATTTGTCTTCCTGAAAACAAAAAAAATGAAAAAGTTCTCTCTTTAAAGAGGCCAAGCCTGAAAGAGCTCTGAAAAAATAGCACAGAGTTCTAAAATATCGATTGGAAACCTCGCCTCTTGAAGTTTCCAAACCCCTTGTACTGTCAAAAGACCCTCAGACAGCTCCCCAACCTGTAAAACTTGCATCCATTAAGAATACAGTCCAGGAAGGACGAACAAAAGGAGGCCCCCTGAATAAAATGATGCTAGACTAATCACCAAAATAGAGAGAGAAGAGTGTTAGGATTTAAAAATATCATCTGTGATATCTAAAAACAATCCCTGTATCATTGATTCAGTATGCAAAGCAAAAGGAGATCTCAGATGAAAAACGAGCAAAGGGAACCACGCCCGATGCTGCAGTTATGAGATCTAAAACTTCTATGCACATAGCCACTGAAAGACATGTTCTAGACTGTAAGATAGACAGGCTAACGCCACTTACAATTGACTTTTGTCTGATAAAGACAAAGAAATGAACACAGAATCCATCTAGGAACCCAAAAAGAAGTGACCCTTGACTGAGGAATCACAAAACTCTTAGGTAAATTAAATCCTTTAACAAGTTATGGTAAATTAAATCAATCTAACAAAACTTAGTTGATTCTTGAGTGATTCCACAAAAAGAAAAGTCCATATACTTGAATACTGCTCTTTCATATGTATGTATTGGGTACTTGTTAAGGGCGTCTAATCACCCATAAGGGACTGAAGACGCTGCTCATTTAATCAACCTCGGAAGGATGAAAGACTTAATAGACCTCGCCGGAAATTGAACCTGCAACCCTCATGTTGCTACAGAGCTCAGCCACAGTGCATTAGCATGCTGAGCTGGCTGTCTGGCTTTAATAAAATAAAAGTTTAAGCTAATACCAAGATACCATCCAAATAGGGAAGCACCACAATACCTTACCGTCTGAAGACAGAAGAAGGGCACCAAGAACCCTTGAAAAGATTCATAAAGCTGTCACTAAACCAAATGGAAAAGCGACAATAAAATCTGAGGATAAACATCCTGAAAAATGGAGTGGACATGAAATTACCTTAATAAAAAGGCATAATAGTCCTTATAATCGTCAACTTAAAATTTGATACTCTAACAAAACAATATAATAGTCTTCAGATCCAAGAATGGGCTGAATAAACCTTTCTTCTTGGGGACAAAGAATAGAATTGAATAGAAATCCAAATCCTGTTCCTGCAAACAGAACTGGCATAATCACTTCTGAATTGTTTTTTAGTGTGTACTAAGAAAGAAAGATTCTTCCCCTAGAAGGTCTCATTCTAAAAATATTTTCAAACCCTAAGAATAATAAAGAATTTGGACTGAGTTCATTCAAAAAACAATTTAATCTGCCCCCCACCAGAACTGGTTTGAGAACCGCACCTTCATGCAGTCTAATAACTAGTAATTATATAGCGTTTTTCTCCCAGAAGGATACAAAAACATGCTTCTTCAGTGCTTACACTCAGAGTTAACCAAATTAGCAGCTAATAAAAACACTAGTTATTATTACCTAAATATATGGTACACAATAAATTGACCTCAAAGGGCTGTATTAACCCTGCCGGAAAATAAATCTATGATCCTTAGATCTAGAACAAGCATTTGTAGTCGGGACATTCACCAACTGATCTACATCACCGGACTAAAAGTTGGGCAGAACAAACTCTAAACCTCCGGAAAGAGTGGAGATAATAGAAATCAAACAAATTATTATCCTAACAAGATAGGGATAATAAAATATATTTGTAATCATCATAATAATAAATATAGTAAACATAATTAAATGAATACATCTAAAGTAAATAAACAGTTATATACTTAAAGGGACACCAAACCCAATTTTTTTTTCTTTCGTGATTCAGATAGAGCATGCAATTTTAAGCAACTTTCTAATTTACTCCTATAATCAATTCTTCTTTGTTCTCTTGCTATCTTTATTTGAAAAAGAAGGCATCTAAGCTTTTTTTTGGTTCAGAACTCTGGACAGCAAATTTTAGTGGTGGATGAATTTATCTACCATTCGGCAAGGACAACCCAGGTTGTTCACCAAAAATGAGCCGGCATCTGAACTTACATTCTTGCATTTCAAATAAAGATACCAAGAGTAAAAAGAAAAAAAATTGGGTTCAGTGTCCCTTTAAGAAACTTAAACTGCTTATGCTAACTGTTCAACAAAGGTTGAGAGTTGACAGTAATGTCAGCCACAGATAAAGCTGAGCTAAAAATATAAACATTACATGAATATGCTCTACTAAGATTATGTTCAAATTCTAAAGAATCCTGAAAACAAGTACCAATTTCCTTAGAAATAGTAGTGCAGTCCCAAGAGGGAATCAGAATAACCATTCTCTAGAATATAATACAGATAATATATTGAATAGGAAAAACCTCAAAAGCAAAAATGTTAAAATCCAGATTTGAAAAGGATTATTAACATAGTTATTATTAGGACTAGACTCCTAAAAGCTATAAATAGAAAATTTTCCTTAACAAAGAACAAAAAGTGTTCAAATGAAAAATAAGGAGAATTTTAACAAACTGTCTGATACAGGATCCTTTGGGCCAAAGAAACCTTCATCAGTAGAATAAACTTAAATATGCTGTCGGTCAGACCAAAATTAATTAAATCTTAACAATTTTGAAAAGACCTGGTAAGTTTACTTAAAGGTACAATAGCAGTCATAAACTTTTATGATATAAGCAACAACATATGATGTTTGCAGATGAAATCAAGTACATGAACTGAATATGTAATAACAGTAAAATAACAGTAAATGTTATTGTACATGTAGAAACCTTGCTAGCATAAAACAAGATCAATTGAGCTGAAGAACAGCTTAAAAAAATGAAAAGAACACACTTGGCTTTGTAGAATTATGTTCCAGGGCATCATAGTTTCTACAGTAACATCAGAGTCAGGAACAGAATGAGCCATCTCGCAAAATGCAACAGAAAAAGAAAAATAACATTAGGCAAAACATTCAATTTCCACAATGTTTCAGTAAAGAAAAACAAAAACAGGCATAATAGCTTTCAAAATTCATGAAAACAGCAAGCAATAGAGGGAGAGGGGTAAAATAACTAAAATTTGCTGCTAAGAATGAAGTGTTACGCAAATAGAAGTTAAACATTTTTTGGCGCAAAGCTAACACCAGGAAATGAGACCACTCGCGTCATAACGCGATTTTGCGCCAAAACTAGCGTCAACAAAGACCCAGAAAATGATCACAATTTTGCGCCAACAATTTTTGTGCCAAAAATGACGCATTAAAAAACAGCATTTTGCGCCCTCGCGAGCTTAGATTTGACCGCGAAAAAATGAAAGTCAAATTGATAAAGACTGAACCCCAGGTAAGACAAAAGTTTAAATAAACTTCCCAAACATGATTCCTATGCTGAAACTGTTTAGACTGCAAAGGGAAATACATAGAGACCTGACTTATGGCAAATATAAGTAAAACACATATTTAAAACGTTATATTAATACATAAAGCACCAAACCATAGCTGAGAGTGTCTTAAATAATGATACATACTTACCGAAAGACACACATCCACATAAAGCAGATAGACAAACCAGTACTGAAAACTATCAGCAGAGGTAATGGTATAGAAGAGTATATAGTCGATCTGAAAAGGGAGGTAGGAGATGAGTCCCTCCGACCGATAACAGAGAACCCTTGAAAAGATTTCCCACGAGGAAAACCATAAAATCAAACAGGCGATACTCTCTTCACATCCCTCTGACAAACACTGTACTCTGAGAGGAATTGGGCTTCAGAATGCTTAGAAGCGTTTATCACAGAAGAAATCGTAAAAATCAAGCACAAACTTACTTCACCACCTCCATAGGAGGCAACGTTTGTAAAACTGATTTGTGGGTGTGGTGAGGGGTATATTTATAGGCATTTTGAGGTTTGGGAAACTTTGCCCCTCCTGGTAGGATTGTATATCCCATACGTCATTAGCTCATGGACTCTTGCCAATTACATGAAAGAAAGTAAAACTCTTAGCGTTTAGTCAGTTTTTGCTATTGTCTTCAGAGATTTTATAAGCAGGATTTTTGCCATGTTTTAATTGATTTTGGCTGCATAATTAATCTAATAGAGATAATTACTGCCTGATGTTTCCATTTAACTATTAATTTGACATGCACAATTAGTTTCTTATTAATTTGAATTACTTTTATAAATAACATGTTTAAACCTTCATAGATGAATAAATATTTAGATTATAGCATTTCATTTGTTTGCAAGTTTTTTTTCTTTTTAGTGAAGTGAGATTTTTAAAGTTTAGTTAATGGACATTTAAAGGGATAGTGAACCACTATTTTCTTTTATGATTCAGATAGAACAATTAATTTTAAATACATTTGCAAATTACTTCTATTATCAAATTTGCTTCTTTCTCTTGTTTTCCATTGCTGAAGGGACAGCATTGCACTACTGACAGGAAGCTGAACACTAGTTATCCAATCACAAGAGACAAATGTGTGCAGGCACCAATTAGTAGTAGCTCCCACTAGTGTATGATATGTGCTTATTCATTTTTTTAACAAGGGATACTAAGAGAACGAAGCACATTTGAAAATTGAAGTGAATTTAAGTGTCTATGTGAATCATGCAAGTTTAATTTCTCCAACATTGGTGTGTCCGGTCCACGGCGTCATCCTTACTTGTGGGATATTCTCTTCCCCAACAGGAAATGGCAAAGAGTCCCAGCAAAGCTGGTCACATGATTCCTCCTAGGCTCCGCCCACCCCAGTCATTCTCTTTGCCGTTGCACAGGCAACATCTCCACGGAGATGGTTGGGCCATGAGGGAGGTTTTGTCTGATGGAGAAATTTCAGATTCAGGAAAAATTTCTCATCAAGCTGAACCTGATATTGTGACATTTAAATTTAAATTAGAACATCTCCGCGCACTGCTTAAGGAGGTGTTATCTACTCTGGATGATTGTGACAATTTGGTCATTCCAGAGAAATTATGTAAGATGGCAAGTTCCTAGAGGTTCCGGTGCCCCCCGACGCTTTTCCTATACCCAAGCGGGTGGCGGACATAGTAAATAAAGAGTGGGAAAGGCCCGGCATACCTTTTGTTCCCCCCCCTATATTTAAGAAATTATTTCCTATAGTCGACCCCAGAAAGGACTTATGGCAGACAGTCCCCAAGGTCGAGGGGGCGGTTTCTACTCTAAACAAACGCACTACTATTCCTATCGAAGATAGTTGTGCTTTCAAAGATCCTATGGATAAGAAATTAGAGGGTTTGCTTAAAAAGATTTTTGTACAGCAAGGTTACCTTCTACAACCAATTTCATGCATTGTTCCTGTCACTTCGGCAGCGTGTTTCTGGTTCGAGGAACTAGAAAAATCGCTCAGTAAAGAATCTTCGTATGAGGAGGTTATGGACAGAGTTCAAGCACTTAAATTGGCTAACTCTTTTGTTTGAGATGCCGCTTTGCAATTAGCTAGATTAGCGGCGAAAAATTCAGGGTTTGCTATCGTGGCGCGCAGAGCGCTTTGGCTAAAGTCTTGGTCAGCGGATGTGTCTTCCAAGACAAAATTGCTTAACGTTCCTTTCAAAGGTAAAACATTATTTGGACCTGATTTGAAAGAGATTATTTCAGACATCACTGGGGGAAAGGGCCACGCCCTCCCACAGGATAGGTCTTTTAAGGCTAAAAATAAGCCTAATTTTCGTCCCTTTCGCAGAAACGGACCAGTCTCTAATTCTGTATCCTCTAAGCAAGAGGGTAATACTTCACAACCCAAACCAGCCTGGAAACCAATGCAAGGCTGGAACAAGGGTAAGCAGGCCAAGAAGCCTACCACTGCTACCAAAACAGCATGAAGGGATAGCCCCCGATCCGGGACCGGATCTAGTGGGGGGCAGACTTTCTCTCTTTGCTCAGGCTTGGGCAAGAGATGTTCAGGATCCTTGGGCGCTAGAAATAGTTTCTCAAGGTTATCTCCTGGAATTCAAGGAACTACCCCCAAGGGGAAGGTTCCACAGGTCTCAATTATCTTCAAACCAAATAAAGAGACAGGCATTCTTACATTGTGTAGAAGACCTGTTAAAGATGGGAGTGATACATCCAGTTCCAATAAGAGAACAAGGAATGGGATTTTATTCCAATCTGTTCATAGTTCCCAAAAAAGAGGGAACATTCAGACCAATTTTGGATCTAAAGATCCTAAACAAATTTCTCAGGGTACCATCGTTCAAAATGGAAACTATTCGAACGATCCTACCTACTATCCAGGAAAATCAATTTATGACTACCGTGGATTTAAAGGATGCGTACCTACATATTCCTATCCACAAGGAACATCATCAGTTCCTAAGGTTCGCTTTTCTGGACAAGCATTACCAGTTTGTGGCACTTCCATTTGGATTAGCCACTGCTCCAAGGATTTTCACAAAGGTACTAGGGTCCCTTCTAGCGGTTCTAAGACCAAGGGGCATTGCAGTAGTACCTTACTTGGACGACATCCTGATTCAAGCGTCGTCCCTGTCGAAAGCAAAGGCTCATACGGACATCGTCCTAGCCTTTCTCAGATCTCACGGATGGAAGGTGAACAAAGAAAAAAGTTCTCTGTCCCCGTCAACAAGAGTTCCCTTCTTGGGAACAATAATAGATTCCTTAGAAATGAGGATTTTTCTGACAGAGGTCAGAAAATCAAAACTTCTAAGCTCTTGTCAAGTACTTCATTCTGTTCCTCGTCCTTCCATAGCGCAGTGCATGGAAGTAATAGGATTGATGGTTGCAACAATGGACATAGTTCCTTTTGCACGAATTCATCTAAGACCATTACAACTGTGCATGCTCAGACAGTGGAATGGGTATTATACAGACTTGTCTCCGACGATTCAAGTAGATCAAAAGACCAGAGATTCACTCCGTTGGTGGCTGACCCTGGACAATCTGTCACAGGGAATGAGCTTCCGCAGACAAGAGTGGGTCATTGTCACGACCGACGCCAGTCTAGTGGGCTGGGGCGCGGTCTGGGAATCCCTGAAAGCTCAGGGTCTATGGTCTCGGGAAGAGTCTCTTCTCCCGATAAACATTCTGGAACTGAGAGCGATATTCAATGCTCTCAGAGCTTGGCCTCAACTAGCAAAGGCCAAATTCATAAGGTTTCAGTCAGACAACATGACGACCGTTGCATATATCAATCATCAGGGGGGAACAAGGACTTCCCTGGCGATGAAAGAAGTGACCAAGATAATTCAATGGGCGGAGGATCACTCCTGCCACTTGTCTGCGATCCACATCCCAGGAGTGGAAAATTGGGAAGCGGATTTTCTGAGTCGTCACATTCCATCCGGGGGAGTGGGAACTCCATCCGGAAATCTTTGCCCAAATAACTCAATTATGGGGCATTCCAGACATCGATCTGATGGCGTCTCGTCAGAACTTCAAGGTTCCTTGCTACGGGTCCAGATCCAGGGATCCCAAGGCGACCCTAGTAGATGCACTAGTAGCACCTTGGACCTTCAACCTAGCTTATGTATTCCCACCGTTTCCTCTCATCCCCAGGCTGGTAGCCAGGATCAATCAGGAGAGGGCCTCGGTGATCTTGATAGCTCCTGCGTGGCCACGCAGGACTTGGTATGCAGACCTGGTCAATATGTCATCGGCTCCACCATGGAAGCTACCTTTGAGACAGGACCTTCTTGTTCAAGGTCCATTCGAACATCCGAATCTGGTTTCCCTCCAACTGACGGCTTGGAGATTGAACGCTTGATTTTATCAAAGCGTGGGTTTTCAGATTCTGTAATAGATACTCTGATTCAGGCTAGAAAGCCTGTAACTAGAAAAATTTACCATAAAATATGGAAAAAATATATCTGTTGGTGTGAATCTAAAGGATTCCCATGGAACAAGATAACAATTCCTAAGATTCTATCCTTTCTACAAGAAGGTTTGGAGAAAGGATTATCTGCAAGTTCTCTGAAGGGACAGATCTCTGCTTTATCTGTTTTACTTCACAAAAGACTGGCAGCTGTGCCAGATGTTCAAGCATTTGTTCAGGCTCTGGTTAGGATCAAGCCTGTTTACAGACCTTTGACTCCTCCCTGGAGTCTAAATCTAGTTCTTTCAGTTCTTCAAGGGGTTCCGTTTGAACCCTTACATTCCGTAGATATTAAGTTATTATCTTGGAAAGTTTTGTTTTTGGTTGCAATTTCTTCTGCTAGAAGAGTTTCAGAGTTATCTGCTCTGCAGTGTTCTCCGCCCTATCTGGTGTTCCATGCAGATAAGGTGGTTTTGCGTACTAAGCCTGGTTTTCTTCCGAAAGTTGTTTCCAACAAAAATATTAACCAGGAGATAGTTGTACCTTCTTTGTGTCCGAATCCAGTTTCAAAGAAGGAACGTTTGTTACACAATTTGGACCTAGTCCGTGCTCTAAAATTCTATTTAGAGGCTACTAAAGATTTCAGACAAACATCTTCCTTGTTTGTTGTTTATTCTGGTAAAAGGAGAGGTCAAAAAGCGACTTCTACCTCTCTTTCCTTTTGGCTTAAAAGCATTATCCGATTGGCTTATGAGACTGCCGGACGGCAGCCTCCTGAAAGAATCACAGCTCACTCCACTAGGGCTGTTGCTTCCACATGGGCCTTCAAGAACGAGGCTTCTGTTGACCAGATATGTAAGGCAGCGACTTGGTCTTCACTGCACACTTTTGCCAAATTTTACAAATTTTATACTTTTGCTTCTTCGGAGGCTATTTTTGGGAGAAAGGTTTTGCAAGCCGTGGTGCCTTCCATTTAGGTGACCTGATTTGCTCCCTCCCTTCATCCGTGTCCTAAAGCTTTGGTATTGGTTCCCACAAGTAAGGATGACGCCGTGGACCGGACACACCAATGTTGGAGAAAACAGAATTTATGCTTACCTGATAAATTACTTTCTCCAACGGTGTGTCCGGTCCACGGCCCGCCCTGGTTTTTTAATCAGGTCTGATGAATTATTTTCTCTAACTACAGTCACCACGGTATCATATGGTTTCTCCTATATATATTTCCTCCTGTCCGTCGGTCGAATGACTGGGGTGGGCGGAGCCTAGGAGGGATCATGTGACCAGCTTTGCTGGGACTCTTTGCCATTTCCTGATGGGGAAGAGAATATCCCACAAGTAAGGATGACGCCGTGGACCGGACACACCGTTGGAGAAAGTAATTTATCAGGTAAGCATAAATTCTGTTTTTGACTTTCCTATACCTTCAATATTTTTTAATATTAATCCCATTAGCAACCATGTTTTAAAATGGAAAGCAATTGACTAGGTATGATATGCTAATTAATTGGCGCACTTTTTGTGTCCTAATTGTGTTGTGAACAAAAAACAATAAGCAACCACCACTGTATAAAATGAACAAAGCCTGTTTAATGCTCATAGACAGTGATATTTTAGGCACTGTCTTGCCATTAGCCATGATTAATGGGATAGTAAAGTCCAATTTAAACTTTCATGATTTCGGTTAGGGCATGTAATTTTAAACCACTTTCTAATTTCCTTTTTTTTTTTTTTTAACGGATGTGATTGGGGTAAGACATTTTGTCAATGTCCCAGTAGATTGGTAGTAGATATGGGTTATCTAAAACCCAAATTGAGGTTTGTAATAAGGTTGCATCAAAGTCCATTTAGAAGAGTCTATTGTCTGTGAGACGGGTGTTGCTCTGTAATTTTATACAACTTATAAGAACAGTAAACATATAAATAATATCTGTGCAGTAATAACAAAGTAGGGTGAAACATAATAGTACTTTTCAGTACAATCTGTTGATTCATACCTGGTAATTAGTTGTCAGTGGCATTTGAACAGGGTTTCAGGGGAGACTCGGATCTTTAATTATATGTATTGCTTGGGGATAGTGGTTAAGTGGATCAATTGTTATCTTGATCTTGTGGGGGTTGCAGGGAGTGAATATACACATCCCATATGAGACAGAGCGAGAGGTAGTCGTCTAGTTTCTTGAGTAGTGATATTGTTCTAACTCTATGGCCATAATGACCATAGAGTTAGAACAATTGCTCGGATATGGAAGTCTGTCGTACCCAGATGGAAGATATCAATCAACGTCTTATACAGAGAGGTTACCCCAAGAACATTGTCAAAAAAGCATACAGGGAAGTTACTCTTTTGAAAAGGTCAGATCTTCTCATGGATAAGAAACAGGAAAACCAAAAAGTGCAAAAAGGTGCAACATTTGTGACAGATTATAGTTTGCAATATGAAGAAATCTGTAAGATTGTCAAACATCATTTCAATATGTTTGTAGCAGATGATAGATTGGTACATTGTGCCCAAGAAGGGATAAGATGCTCATATCGTAGAAATAAAACGTTGGGAAATATTTTGTCACCCACGGTCCTCAAAAAACCAATCGCTCAGGGTAGTGCCTGGCTTACTAGCAAAGGCTCATACAGATGTGCTAGCTCCAGGTGTGGAGCTTGTGAATATCTGATTATATCAGATCAATTTTGTTCAACTGTAACTGGCAAAACCTATGAGTTGAACTATTGTCTTAATTGTACTTCAATCTGTTATATACTGCATCACTTGCACCAAATGGGGAAAGCAGTATGTAGGGCTCACTACAAGAGATATAAGATCTAGGGTAAGGGAACACTTGTCAACCATCAGGGTGGGTAAGGCGACCACCCCCCTTGTGTACTATTTTGCCCAGATACATAATAAAGATCTGTGCTGTTTCTCCTGGCAACCCATTGATATGATCCATCGCCCTAAGAGAGGGGGTGATAGGGATGTTATTCTACGTAAGAGAGATGCTGTGGATTTTTAAACTGGAAACTAGGGTTCCTCAGGGACTCAACTCTGAGTTTGATCTTAATGGGCCACTAAACCCAAAATCTTTCTTTCATGATTCAGATAGAGAATACAAATTTAAACATTACAATTTACTTCTATTATTTATTTTGCTTCATTTTTTAGATATCCTTAGTTGAAGAAAAAGCAATGCACATGGGTGAGCCAATCGTACAAGGCTTCTATGTGCAGCAACCAATCAGCAGCTACTGAGCATATCTAGATATGCTTTTCAGCAAAGAATATCAAGAGAATAAAACAAATTAGATAATATAAGTAAATTAGAAAGATGTTTAAAATGGCATTCTTTCTAAATCATGAAAGAAAAAATGTGGGTTTCATGGCCCTTTAAAGGACCAGTCAACACATTAGATTTGCATAATCAACAAATGCAAGATAACAAGACAATGCAATAGCATTTAGTCTGAACTTCAAATGAGTAGTAGATTTTTTTTATAACAAATTTCAAAGTTATGTATATTTCCACTCCCCTTGTACCATGTGATAGCAATCAGCCAATCACAAATGCATATACGTATAGTCTGAATTCTTGCACATGCTCAGTAGGATCTGGTGACTCAAAAATTGTAAATTTAAAAGACTGTGCACATTTTTTTTAATGGAAGTAAATTGAAAAGTTGTTTAAAATTACATGCTGTATCTGAATCATGAAAATTTAATATAACCTGAGTGTCCCTTTAACTATTGGGAGTAATATGTATTTTACCTGCCCTCTTTCATGGTTTGACTTCTGCGGCATTTCTCTCCTATTCACTAATCCAGGAGCCTGGGAGCCACTGGCTCCTAGAATTTTACCCCTGGCTCCTAACGTTTTGGGTTATTCTCCATATATCTATATACATATCCAACTGTCTGGCTCCTAAAAATATGCCTGGCTCATAAATATTCTTACTGGCTCCTAATTTTTGAACATATTCGCCAAGCACTGCACTAATCATAGGTATGTTTATACTGTTCTGGACGGAATTTGTCTTATATAGATTAAATACTCTATTAGAGATAGTGAGACATGAGTTGATTATTTTGCTATAATATAATACATTATATTATATATTAGCTTTTGTACATATCTTTGTCTGTAAAACTACCGTTTGTATCCTATCTGTACTGCAATTTCTTGTTGCTTGTACATTTTTGTAAAACAATTTTTAATTTTGTTTGAGTATAGCAATTTGTTTGTTATTTATGCTATTTGCTGCATTCCCATGTACCATGGGGTAACAACTTATGTATATGTATATATATATATATATATATATATATATATATATATGATAAAGCAAGATAGCGTCAGCACTTCTTCATACAAAATTCCACTTTATTGAGGTTTCAGACAAAGATAAAAACAGTGACGTTTCGAGTCAACACAGACCCTTAGTCATGCAATGGATTATGGGAAAAATCACCTTCTTTTATAACACCTGTGTATCAATTAACTTGATTTACCTGCATACATTCAAATTACCATTTTTGGATTTTTGACCCCTAACAGGTCAGAATGGTCAGTAAATAATCTTTGTATCTAAATCACAGTTTTTCATTATATGATAGAAAGTTCCTATCTAGTGATTATAACCCAAGACTATATTACAACACATATTATTAAAAACATATCATACAAAATTACAGAATTACTCTACATTAATACTTATAAAAACAAATGAAGATCATAGTCTTTGTTTAGACCATTCGGACTAAGTGTTTTTAGATGCTGTATCCACCATACCTCTCTTTTCTTTAACAGTAACTCTCTGTTACCCCCTCTCCTTTGTTTTGGTATGTGATCAATTACTTGGAATCGTAACTGGCTAACTGTATGTCCAGCATTGATAAAATGGGATGACACGGGCAGTGTCATATCCTTACATCTAATGGAAGATTTTTGGGCACTTATCCTATCTTTAATGGGGTTAATGGTCTCACCCACATAGCCCCGCCCACATGGACACTTAAGGATATACACCACATGATCAGTGTTACATGTATATAAGCCTTTAATTTCACGTTTTTTATTATCATTTATCTGTGCTATGTATTTCCCCTTGATCATGGAATTACATTGAGCACAGTTGAGACAGGGGTATGATCCTTTATTAGCTGTTGTAAGGTAATTTATAGTATCTTTTACTAGTGCCCACATCTGATTTTACCACTAGGTCTCTAATGTTTTTGACCCTCTTAAAGGAATTAATTGGTGGTTTACTAAATTCCTCAATATGTGGATTCGTTTTATTTAGTATATACCAATGTTTTTTAACAATTCTTGTGATGTTATTACTGAATTGATTATATACTGAAGAAAAGATAAGTTGTTTTTTATCAATCTGATTTTTATTTTTACTCTTATTTGATATTAGATCATTAGTTTCTCTAGTTTTCAATTTAACTGTTTGTTCATTAGTGGTTATGACAGCTTGAGGGTAACCCCTATCAGTAAATTTTTTCCCATTTGCTTTAATCTTCTTGCAGGTCTTTTTCTTTTACATTGCGCATCGTTCTAAGGAACTGGCTCTTAGGGATAGCGTTAAATACCCTATCTGGATGGTAGCTGTCAAAGTGAAGCAATGTATTGCGGTCTGTTGGTTTGCAGTATAGGTCTGTTACTAAACGGTCATCTTTTTTATATACCAGAGTGTCAAGGTAACTTACTTTAGCTTGTGAGTAACTGATGGTGAATTGCAGACTTGTTGTACAATTGTTTAATTCCTCCACAAAGTTCTCAAGGGTCTCCAATGTGTCCCCCCATACGCCAAATATATCATCTATATAACGTAGCCATATCTTGCAGTGGCTTTGATATTTATTGCTAGGATAAACATATCTGTTTTCAAATTGACTTACGAATATGTTGGCGTATGAGGGGGCCACATTGGAGCCCATGGCGGTTCCCTTCCTCTGTATATAATATGTGTCTTGGAACAAAAAATAGTTAAGATGTAATATTATATTCAGCATATCTTCTATGAAGTCACATTGAGCATTAGTATATACCTGATCTTTTTTGATAAGATCCAATACAGATTGTACGCCAACATATTCGTAAGTCAATTTGAAAACAGATATGTTTATCCTAGCAATAAATATCAAAGCCACTGCAAGATATGGCTACGTTATATAGATGATATATTTGGCGTATGGGGGGACACATTGGAGACCCTTGAGAACTTTGTGGAGGAATTAAACAATTGTACAACAAGTCTGCAATTCACCATCAGTTACTCACAAGCTAAAGTAAGTTACCTTGACACTCTGGTATATAAAAAAGATGACCGTTTAGTAACAGACCTATACTGCAAACCAACAGACCGCAATACATTGCTTCACTTTGACAGCTACCATCCAGATAGGGTATTTAACGCTATCCCTAAGAGCCAGTTCCTTAGAACGATGCGCAATGTAAAAGAAAAAGACCTGCAAGAAGTAAGATTAAAGCAAATGGGAACATTTTTTACTGATAGGGGTTACCCTCAAGCTGTCATAACCACTAATGAACAAACAGTTAAATTGAAAACTAGAGAAACTAATGATCTAATATCAAATAAGAGTAAAAATAAAAATCAGATTGATAAAAAACAACTTATCTTTTCTTCAGTATATAATCAATTCAGTAATAACATCACAAGAATTGTTAAAAAACATTGGTATATACTAAATAAAACGAATCCACATATTGAGGAATTTAGTAAACCACCAATTAATTCCTTTAAGAGGGTCAAAAACATTAGAGACCTAGTGGTAAAATCAGATGTGGGCACTAGTAAGAAAGATACTATAAATTACCTTACAACAGCTAATAAAGGATCATACCCCTGTCTCAACTGTGCTCAATGTAATTCCATGATCAAGGGGAAATATATAGCACAGATAAATGATAATAAAAAACGTGAAATTAAAGGCTTATATACATGTAACACTGATCATGTGGTGTATATCCTTAAGTGTCCATGTGGGCGGGGCTATGTGGGAGAGACCATTAACCCCATTAAAGATAGGATAAGTGCCCATAAATCTTCCATTAGATGTAAAGATATGACACTGCCCGTGTCATCCCATTTTATCAATGCTGGATATACAGTTAGCCAGTTACGATTCCAAGTAATTGACCACATACCAAAACAAAGGAGAGGGGGTAACAGAGAGTTACTGTTAAAGAAAAGAGAGGTATGGTGGATACAGCATCTAAAAACACTTAGTCCGAATGGTCTAAACAAAGACTATGATCTTCATTTGTTTTTATAAGTATTAATGTAGAGTAATTCTGTAATTTTGTATGATATGTTTTTAATATGTGTTGTAATATAGTCTTGGGTTATAATCACTAGATAGGAACTTTCTATCATATAATGAAAAACTGTGATTTAGATACAAAGATTATTTACTGACCATTCTGACCTGTTAGGGGTCAAAAATCCAAAAATGGTAATTTGAATGTATGCAGGTAAATCAAGTTAATTGATACACAGGTGTTATAAAAGAAGGTGATTTTTCCCGTAATCCATTGCATGACTAAGGGTCTGTGTTGACTCGAAACGTCGCTGTTTTTATCTTTGTCTGAAACCTCAATAAAGTGGAATTTTGTATGAAGAAGTGCTGACGCTATCTTGCTTTATCATATCCATAAATGTGGGCTGGCAGACCCCACTCAGTGGTCGTGCACTGCTATAATCTTGAAAAAGGTTGCTGAAAAGATAGCATTAAGAAAGGTGCTGGACTTACCTGTTAAAGTTGTGTGTATATATATATATATATATATATATATATATATATATATATATACACTAATACCATACATGTATTTGTTAACAATCTTTATTCATTGCCTATTTTCCCCCTTTCTTACTCCTGTAGACCAAGGGTTAAACACACTGGGCATGATGGTTTTTATTACTTCTAATGGTTTTTAACCAATAACATTGCTGCAATTTATGTATATAATGTTCACCTGTGACTGGCCTCCATATGCTATGATTACGGCTCCATGCTGAAAAGCGTAAGCCTGCCAGCCAAGAGGTGCCCTTGCCTCATTTTTGTCACTTGTCTTTTCTGTCTTTTAAATGATTTTTTAATAAACATTATGATTTATACTTAAGGCTATCGCTCTTTTTACTTTTTTCTGGGACTGTACATAATGACTGTCTCTTTAAAATTGAACAGTCAGTTTGGCAACCAGGTATTTCCCCAGTTTATCTGGGGTGTGATGCCACCTGCAAAGAAATTTCATGTTCATTTCAGTTATAGATGTGTATGAGGAGCTCATCTGTTTGTTTGTAGATCTTATGCCATACTTTTAGTGGTTGTTGGTCGTCATGTTCTGTTTCCCATTTTGCAATGTATGATGGGGGGTTGTCATTGATGTAAAAGGAGCAGTTTATATGATGAGAGGATCCCCGTGTGTGGGTATGGCATATAACATAGCATTTCAAATGGTGTGAGGAATCTGAATGTTATGTTTGTTCAGATGTTTTAAGACAGAGTGCGAAAGTTGGTGGAACGTGAACCATCTTTGAACTGTGGAGCCCAGGATTTTTAATATTTGGTTTTGAATTTGCTGTTTTGTAACAGTAAAAACAGGGTATGGCTCGTTGTAGCGTTTGGATGCTTGAGTCAGTGCGAGATGTAAGAGAAGATTGGAGCTGTGTGACACAGGTGTCAGGTGGGGATTGTGGAGTAGATAGTTTTGTTGTTTTTCAGGATTTTGTCCAAAATTTTGAATGTCTCATGTATGGGGGAGTAAGGACTGGGATATAGCCGTTCGCGTGTGCCCAGGAGCCAACATAGTCCTCCTATTTGTTCACATTTGGAAAGGTCTTGTTTGAGATGTACCCATTCTTTATGGTTGATATGTTTGCACCAGTCTACTATTCTGGTTAAGAAGCTAGCCTAACAATAGTGTAAGATTTGGGGCTCCCAAGCCTCCTCTTCGTTTGGGTCGATATAAGGTATGTGTAGCCAACTATAGGACGCTTATATTTCCATATGAAGGAGTTTGAGATTCTGAAATTTGTGAATTGTGGTGTCAAGGATTGGTCTGTGTAATGCTTGGAGTATGTATAGAATTTTATGGAGTATCGCCATTTTTAACTGCATTGATTCTGCCTAGCCATGAGAGAGGTTTATTGCCCCAGGATTGTAAATTGGATTTGATATGAGCTTTAAAGGGACATTATACACTCATTTTTTCTTTGCATAAATGTTTTGTAGATAATCCATTTATATAGCCCATGAAGTTTTTTTTTTTAAATGTATAGTTTTGCTTATTTTTAAATAACATTGCATACACTTATACATGCAGATATACACACATACTACATAGTATACACTTATACATACAGATACACACACATACTACATAGTATACACTTATACATGCAGATACACACACACTACATAGCATACACATGCAGATACACACACACTACATAGCATACACATGCAGATACACACACACTACATAGCATACACATGCAGATACACACACTACATAGCATACACATGCAGATACACACACTACATAGCATACACATGCAAATACACACACACTACATAGCATACACTTATACATGCAGATGCACACACACTACATAGCATACACATGCAGATACACACACTACATAGCATACACATGCAGATACACACACACACTACATAGCATACACATGCAGATACACACACACACTACATAGCATACACATGCAGATACACACACTACATAGCATACACATGCAGATACACACACTACATAGCATACACATGCAGATACACACACTACATAGCATACACATGCAGATACACACACACTACATAGCATACACATGCAGATACACACACTACATAGCATACACATGCAGATACACACACTACATAGCATACACATGCAGATACACACACTACATAGCATACACATGCAAATACACACACACTACATAGCATACACTTATACATGCAGATGCACACACACTACATAGCATACACATGAAGATACACAGACTACATGGCATACACTTATACAGGCAGCACACATATACATGCAGATACACAGACACTATATAGTATACACTTATACATGCAGACACACACACACACTACATAGCATACACTTATACATGCAGATACACACTTATACATGCAGATACACATACACACACTACATAGCTTACATTTATACATGCAGACACACACACTACATAGCATAAACTTATACATACAGATACACACACACAGAGTTATGGATACAGATAGACACACACACACACACTACATCATATATGAGTATCTGTAATTCATTGTATGGGGTCCTGTGGTTGGCAAGCACATTAGCTGGCAGTCTGCGGCTGCCACTGTTCGTTACCCTGGTATTAGCACTGCTCATTGTATAAAACTGAAAACATGCTAGTATTATCAACAGGGGTTAGACATCATCACTACCAGAGGTAGGTTAGAGAGGTCACCATTACCCGTGGTCAGAGTGTATACAACCTTCTTACTCCTGCTTAACCCAAACACCATTCCTTTTCCACAGGGAATCTAACAGGTATCTAACCCTGTCAGAGCAAAGTCAGCTGATTCTGAGTATGGGCCCAACAGAATTTAATGCCTGGGGCAAATCGGGACAGATGGCTAGCAACCCGGGACAGGGGGACAGACCCCTAAAATCGGGACTGTCCCGCGAAAATCGCGACAGTTGGGGGGTATGCATATTGCAAGATGTCTCAATCTGATCCTGTTTCAGAATCTACTACTGGAATCCTGCTGCCTGATATCGGTTCTACCAAAGCTAAGTGCATTTGTTGTAAACTTGTAGTAACTGTTCTTCTGGCTGTAGTTTGTAATGGTTGTCATGATAAACTTTTACATGCAGAGAATATTTCCATCAGTAGTGTTGCATTACCTGTTGCTGGTCCATCAACATCTAATGTTCAGGATATTCCTGTCAATTTGAGAGAGTTTATGTCTGATTCCATTCAGAAGGCTTTGTCTGCCATTCCGCCTTCTAATAAATGTAAAAGGTCTTTTAAAACTTCTCATACAGTTGATGAATTTTCAAATGACTTACAACATACTGATTTATCTATCTCTGGTGAGGATCTGTCTGATTCAGAGGATCCTGCCTCAGATATTGACACTGACAAATGGAGTATATTCGTTGTTTATTGAAGGAAGTGTTGATTGCATTAGATATAGAGGAGTCTAGTCCTCTTGATACTAAAACTAGTAAACATTTAAATTTTGGTTTTTAAACCTCATGTTGTTCCAGAGGTTTTTCCAGTTCCCGATGCTATTTCAGATATGATTTCAAAGGAATGGAATAGACTGGGTACTTCTTTTACTCCTTCAAGGTTTAAAAAATTGTATCCTTTGCCTACTAATAGATTGGAGTTTTGGGAGAAGATCCCTAAAGTTGATGGGGCCATCTCTACTCTTGTTAAGCGTACTACTATTCCTACGGAAGACAGTACTTCTTTTAAAGATCCTTTAGATAGGAAACTTGAATCCTTTCTAAGGAAGGCTTATTTATGTTCAGGTCATCTGCTTAGGCTTGCTATTTCTTTGGCTGATGTTGCAGCTGCTTCAACTTTTTGGTTGGAAACTTTAGTGCAACAAGTATCAGACCATAATATGTATAGAATTGTTCAGTTAATTCAACATGCTAATAATTTTGTTTGTGATGCCATTTTTGATATCATCAGAATTGATGTTAGATATGTCTTTAGCTATTTTAGCTAGAAGAGCTTTATGGCTTAAATCTTGGAATGCTGATATGACTTCTAAATCGACGTTGCCATCTCTTTCTTTCCAAGGTAATAAATTGTTTTGGTTCTCAGTTGGATTCTATAATTTAAACTGTTACTGGGGGGAAGGGGGCTTTTTTACCTCAGGATAAAAAATCTAATGGTAAATTTAAAGCTTCTAACCGTTTTTGTTCCTTTCGACAGAATAAGGAACAGAAACCTAATCCTTCCCCTAAGGAATCTGTTTCCAATTGGAAGCCTTCCTCAGTCTGGAATAAATCCAAGCCATTTAAGAGATCTAAACTAGCCTCCAAGTCTGCATGAAGGTGCGGCCCTCATTCCAGTTCAGCTGGTAGGGGGCAGACTAAAATTTTTCAAGGATGTTTGGATAAATACAGTCCAAAATCATTGGATTCAGAACATTGTCTCTCAGGGTTACAGAATAGGTTTCAGAGTAAGTCGGCCTGTGAGAAGTTTCTTTCTCACGAATTCCAGTGAACCCCGAGAAAGCACAGGCTTTCCTGAAGTGTGTTTCAGACCTGGAGTCTTCTGGGGTAATCGTGCCGATTCCTTTTCAGGAACAGGGTCTGGGGTTTTATTCAAATCTGTTCATTGTCCCAAAGAAAGAACATTCAGACCAGTTCTGGATCTAAAGATCTTGAATCGTTATATAAGAATACCAACATTCAAAATGGTGACTATAAGGACAATTCTGCCTTTTGTTCAGCAAGGGCATTATATGTCCACAATAGACTTGCAGGATGCATATCTTCATATTCAGATTCATCCAGATCACTATCAGTTCCTGAGATTCTCTTTTCTCCAACATTGGTGTGTCCGGTCCACGGCGTCATCCATTACTTGTGGGATATTCTCCTCCCCCACAGGGAAAGGCAAGGAGAGCACACAGCAAGAGCTGTCCACATAGTCCCTCCCAGGCTCCGCCCCCCCAGTCATTCTCCTTGCCGCTCTGAACAAGTAGCATCTCCTCGGGGATGGTGAGGAGTTTGTGGTGTTTAGTTGTAGTTTTTTATTCTTCTATCAAGAGTTTGTTATTTTAAAATAGTGCTGGTATGTACTATTTACTCTGAAACAGAAAGAGATGAAGAGTTCTGTTTAAAAGAGGATTATGATTTTAGCAGACAGTAACTAAAATCAGTTGCTGTTCCCACACAGGACTGTTGAGATGAGAGAACTTCAGTTGGGGGGAACAGTTTGCAGACTTTTCTGCTCAAGGTATGACTAGCCATTTTTCTAACAAGACTGTGTAATGCTGGAAGGCTGTCATTTTCCCTCATGGGGATTGGTAAGCCATTTTCTTAGTCTCAAACAGAATAAAGGGCTTATTATGGGCTATACACTGGTAGACACTCTTAAGGGCTAAATCGATTGCTTTATTTAAGTATTATATGCAGTTTGAAGTTGAATTTCACACTTTTATAACATTGGGGAACGTTTTTTAGCACCAGGCACTTGTTAAGACACCTTCCCAGTCAGGAAGGGCCTTTCTCTGTAGTAGGAAGAGCCTCATTTTCGCGCCATTACTGTGCAGTTACTTTTGAGTACAGTACATGCAGCTGCATGTGTGTGGGTCTGGAATCCACTAAAAACGTTCCTAGAAGGCTTCATTTGATATCATATACCCCCCTGGGATTGGTGAAATCGCAGCAAAGGCTGTAGCTGGGACTGTAAGGGGGTTAAAATTAAAAACGGCTCCGGTTTCCACATTTTAAGGGTTAACCGCTTGAAAATTGGGGTGCAATACTTTGAATGCATTAAGACACTAAGAATAAGTCCAATTTTCGTTCCATTCGCAATTTCAGGAACGGACCGGCTTCCAACTCGGCAGCCTTTAGACAAGAGGGTAACGCTTCCCAGACTAAACCAGCTTGGAAATCAATGCAAGGCTGGAACAAGGGTAAACAGGCCAAGAAGCCTGCTGCTGCTACCAAAACAGCATGAAGGGGTAGCCCCCGATCCGGGACCGGATCTAGTAGGGGGCAGACTCTCTCTCTTTGCTCAGGCTTAGGCAAGAGATGTTCAGGATCCCTGGACACTAGAAATAGTCTCTAAGGGTTTTCTTCTGGAGTTCAAGGAACTACCCTCAAGGGGAAGGTTCCACATGTCTAACTTATCTTCAAACCAAATAAAGAGACAGGTATTCTTACATTGTGTAGAAGACCTGTTAAAGATGGAAGTGATACACCCAGTTCCAACTGTGGAACAAGGTCGGGGGTTTTACTCAAATCTGTTTGTAGTTCCCAAAAAAGAGGGAATTTTCAGACCAATTCTGGATTTAAAAATTCTAAACAAATTTCTCAGAGTTCCATTGTTCAAATGGAAACCATTCGAACAATTTTATCTACCATCCCGGAGGGTCAATTTATGACTACCGTGGATTTAAAGGATGCATATCTACATATTCCTATCCACAAAGATCATCCAAGGATTTTCACAAAGGTGCTAGGGTCCCTTCTAGAGGTTCTAAGACCAGTGGCACCTTATCTGGACGACATTCTAATCCAAACGTCGTCTCTTTCCAAAAGCAAAGGCTCATACAGACATTGTTCTAGCCTTTCTCATATCTCACGGGTTGAAGGTGAACGTAGAAAAGAGTTCCCTGTCTCCGTCGACAAGAGTTCCCTTCTTGGGAACGATAATAGATTCTTTAAAAATGAAGATCTTCCTGACAAAAGTCAGAAAGTCAAAGCTTCTAAAGCTTGTCAAGTTCTTCACTCTATTCTGCAGCATTCCATAGCTCAGTGCATGGTAGTAGTAGGGTTGATGGTTGCAGCAATGGACATAGTTCCTTTTGCTCAAAGTCATCTAAGACCATTACAACTGTGCATGCTCAAGCAGTGGAATGGGGACTATACAGACTTGTCTCCAAAGATTCAAGTAGACCAGATGACCAGAGACTCACTCCGTTGGTGGTTGTCACAGGATCACCTGTCTCAGGGAATGAGTTTCCGCAGACCAGAGTGGGTCATTGTCACGACCGACGCCAGTCTATTAGGCTGGGGCGCGGTCTGGGATTCCCTGAAAGCTCAGGGTCTATGGTCTCGGGAAGAGTCTCTTCTCCCGATAAACATCCTGGAACTGAGAGCGATATTCAATGCTCTCCGGGCTTGGCCTCAACTAGCGAAGGCCGGATTCATAAGATTCCAGTCAGACAACATGACGACTGTAGCTTACATCAACCATCAGGGAGGAACAAAGAGTTCCTTGGCGATGAGAGAGGTATCCAAGATCATCAAATGGGCGGAGGATCACTCCTGCCATCTATCTGCAATTCACATCCCAGGAGTAGACAACTGGGAGGCGGATTATCTGAGTCGTCAGACTTTCCATCCGGGGGAGTGGGAACTCCACCCGGAGGTTTTTGCCCAGTTGACTCAATTATGGGACATTCCAGACATGGATCTGATGGCGTCTCGTCAGAACTTCAAGGTTCCTTGCTACGGGTCCAGATCCAGGGATCCCAAGGCGACTCTAGTGGATGCATTAGTGACGCCTTGGTCGTTCAACCTAGCTTATGCATTTCCATCGTTCCCTCTCCTTCCCAGGCTTGTAGCCAGGATCAAACAGGAGAAGGCCTCAGTGATTCTGATAGCTCCTGCGTGGCCACGCAGGACTTGGTATGCAGACCTGGTGAATATGTCATCGGCTCCACCATGGAAGCTACCTTTGAGACAGGATCTTCTAGTGCAAGGTCCATTCGAACATCCAAATCTAGTTTCTCTCCAGCTGACTGCTTGGAAATTGAACGCTTGATTTTATCCAAGCGCGGGTTTTCAGATTCAGTGATAGATACTCTGGTCCAAGCCAGAAAACCTGTGACTAGAAGGATTTACCATAAAATATGGAAAGGATATATCTGTTGGTGTGAATCCAAGGGATTCTCATGGATTAATATTCCCAGGATCCTCTCCTTTCTAACAAGAAGGTTTGGATAAGGGATTGTCAGCGAGTTCTCTAAAAGGACAGAGATCTGCTTTATCTGTCTTGTTACACAGACGACTGGCAGCTGTGCCAGATGTACAAGCTTTTGTACAGGCTTTGGTCAGAATCAAACCTGTTTACAGTCTAAATTTAGTTTTTTCAGTTCTTCAAGGGGTTCCATTTGAACCCTTACATTCCATAGATATCAAGTTACTATCATGGAAAGTTCTGTTTTTGGTTGCTATTTCTTCTGCTAGAATAGTTTCTGAACTATCTGCTTTGCAGTGTGATCCACCCTATCTGGTGTTCCATTCAGATAAGGTTGTTTTGCGTACCAAGCCTGGTTTTCTTCCAAAAGTTGTTTCCAACAAGAATATTAACCAGGAAATAGTTGTCCCTTCTTTGTGTCCGAATCCAGTTTCAAAGAAGGAACATTTGTTACACCATTTAGATGTAGTCCGTGCTTTAAAGTTCTATTTAGAAGCAACAAAGGATTTCAGACAAAACTTCTTTTTTGTTTGTCGTTTATTCTGGTAAGAGGAGAGGACAAAAAGCTACTGCTACCTCTCTTTCTTTCTGGCTGAAAAGCATTATCCGATTGGCTTATGAGACTGCCGGACGGCAGCCTCCTGAACGAATCACAGCTCACTCTACTAGGGCTGTGGCTTCCACATGGGCCTTCAAGAACGAGGCTTCTGTTGATCAGATATGTGAGGCAGCAACTTGGTCTTCTCTGCACACTTTTGCCAAATTCTACAAATTTGATACTTTTTGCTTCTTCGGAGGCTATTTTTGGGAGAAAGGTTTTGCAAGCCGTGGTGCCTTCTGTTTAGGTAACCTGATTTGCTCCCTCCCTTCATCCGTGTCCTAAAGCTTTGGTATTGGTTCCCACAAGTAATGGATGACGCCGTGGACCGGACACACCAATGTTGGAGAAAACAGAATTTATGCTTACCTGATAAATTACTTTCTCCAACGGTGTGTCCGGTCCACGGCCCGCCCTGGTTTTTTAATCAGGTTTGAAAAATTTCTCTCTCTATACACTACAGTCACCACGGCACCCTATAGTTTCTCCTTTTTTTCTCCTAACCGTCGGTCGAATGACTGGGGGGGCGGAGCCTGGGAGGGACTATGTGGACAGCTCTTGCTGTGTGCTCTCCTTGCCTTTCCCTGTGGGGGAGGAGAATATCCCACAAGTAATGGATGACGCCGTGGACCGGACACACCGTTGGAGAAAGTAATTTATCAGGTAAGCATAAATTCTGTTTTTTAGACAAGCATTACCAATTTGTTGCTCTTCCTTTTAGCCTAGCAACAGCTCCAAGGATATTTTCAAAGGTTCTCAGTGCCCTTCTCTCTGTAATCAGAGAGCGGGGTATTGCAGTGTTTCCTTATTTGGACGATA
This sequence comes from Bombina bombina, assembly GCF_027579735.1. NCBI lineage: Eukaryota > Metazoa > Chordata > Amphibia > Anura > Bombinatoridae > Bombina > Bombina bombina. The sequence goes on along the minus strand of NC_069504.1, from coordinate 743,815,512 downwards.
TCTTGGTACTTGCTCAGTCTTTACGAATCAACTAGTGTTGTTTCTTCAAAGACATGGTTGGAGGATCAATTTACCAAAAAGTTCTTTGATTCCTCAGACAAGGGTAACCTTTTTGGGATTCCAAATAGATTCAGTATCCATGACTTTGTCTCTAACAGACAAGAGACGTTTGTAGTTGGTTGCAGCCTATCGGAACCTTCAGTCTCAGTCATTCCCTTCAGTAGCTATGTGCATGGAGGTTTTAGGTCTCATGACTGCAGCATCGGACGTAATCCGCTTTGCTCATTTTCAGATGAGACCTTTTCAGCTTTGTATGCTGAACCAGTGGTGCAGGGATTATACAAGGATATCACAATTAATATCCTTAAATCCCAATGTTCGACTATCTTTGACTTGGTGGTTAGATCACCATCGTATAGTTCAAGGGGCCTCTTTTGTTCGTCCAACCTGGACCGTGATCACAACTGATGCAAGTCTTTCAGGTTAGGGAGCTGTCTGGGGATCTCTGACAGCACAAGGGGTTTGGAAATCTCAAGAGGCGAGATTACCAATCAATATTTTGGAACTTGGTGCGATTTTCAGGGCTCTTCAGATTTGGCCTCTCTTGAAGGGAGAACCGTTCATTTGTTTTCAGACAGACAATATCACAACTATGGCATATGTCAATCATCAGGGTGGGACTCGCAGTCCCCAAGCTATGAAAGAAGTATCTCGGATACTTGCCTGGGCGGAATCCAGCTCCTGTCTAATTTCTGCGGTCCATATCCCAGGTATAGACAATTGGGAAGCGGATTATCTCAGTCGCCAGACTTTACATCCGGGAGAGTGGTCTCTTCACCCAGATGTGTTTTTTCAAATTTTTCTGATGTGGGGGCTTCCAGAAATAGATCTGATGGCATCTCATCTAAACAAGAAACTTCCCATGTACCTGTCCAGGTCCAGGGATCCTCAGGCGGAGGCAGTGGATGCATTGACACTTCCTTGGAGTTATCAACCTGCCTATAGTTTTCTGCCTCTAGTTCTTCTTCCAAGAGTGATTTCCAAAATCATCATGGAGCAATCGCTGGTGCTGCTGGTGGCTCCAGCATGGCCACACAGGTTTTGGTATGCGGAACTTGTTCGGATGTCCAGTTGCCTACTTTGGCCACTTCCGTTAAGACCAGACCTATCTCAAGGTCCGTTTTAACATCAGGATCTCAAATCATTAAATTTGAAGGTATGAAAATTGAACGCTTAGTGCTTAGTCATAGAGGTTTCTCTGACTCGGTAATTAAAACTATGTTGCAGGCTCGTAAATCTGTTTCTAGAAAGATTTATTATCGAGTTTGGAAGACCTACATTTCATGGTGTTCTCATAAATTCACTTGGCATTCTTTTAGAATTCCTAGAATTTGACAGTTTCTTTAGGATGGTTTGGATAAGGGTTTGTCTGCAAGTTCTTTGAAAGGACAAATGTCTGCTCTTTCTGTCTTATTCCACAGAAAAAATGCTAAACTTCCTGATATTGTTTTGTACAGGCGTTGGTTCATATCAAGCCTGTCATTAAATTAATCTCTCCTCCCTGGAGTCTTAATTTGGTTTTAAAGGCTTTACAGGCTCCTCTGTTTGAGCCTATGTATTCTTTGGACATTAAATTGCTTTCTTGGAAAGTGTTTCTTTTGGCCATCTATTCTGCTAGAAGAGTTTCTGAATTATCTGCTCTTTCTTGTGAGTCTCCTTTTCTATTTTTTTGTCAGGATAAGTGGTTTTGCTGACTTCATTTAAATTCCTACCTAAAGTTGTGAATTCCAACAATATTAGTAGATCAATTGTTGTCCCTTCCTTGTGTCTTAATCCTAAGAATTCTTTGGAAAGATCCTTAAATTCTTTGGATGTGGTGAGAGCTTTGAAATATTATGTTGAAGCTACTAAAGATTTCAGGAAGACTTCTAGTCTATTATCTTTTCTGGTTCTAGGAAAGGTCAGAAGGCTTCTGCTGTTTCCTTGGCTTCGTGGTTAAAGCTTTTGATTCATCACGCTTATTTGGAGTCTGGTAAATCCCCGCCTCAGAGGATTACGGCTCATTATACTAGGTCTGTTTCCACTTCCTGGGCTTTTAAGAATGAAGCTTCAGTTGATCAGATTTGCAAAGCAGCAACTAGGTCTTCTTTGCATACATTTACTAAATTCTACCATTTTGATGTTTTTTTCTTCTTCAGAAGCAGTTTTTGGTAGAAAAGTTCTTCAGGCAGATGTTTCAGTTTTATTATTCTGCTTATAATTTCAGTTTTTTTATTTTTCTTTGTAAGATTAAAACTTATGATTTGGGTTGTGGATTAATTTTTTTTCAGCGGAATTGGCTGTCTTTATTTCTCTTGTTAAGTGTAGTCAGTCCACGGGTCATCCATTACTTATGGAATATATCTCTTCCTAACAGGAAGCTGCAAGAGGATCACCCAAGCAGAGCTGCTATATAGCTCCTCCCCTCACATGTCATATTCAGTCATTCTCTTGCAGCCTAACTAAAGATAGGTCGCTGTGAGAGGTCTGTGGACAACAAGGTTTTATCTTACAGCCCCTCACTGGTTTGAGTCTCTGGAAGAGGCCATTCGCACAGCTCCATTGGATGAAATTATGAACAAGCTTAAAGCACTTAAGCTAGCTAACGCATTTGTTTCTGATGCCGTCGTACATTTAACCAAACGTACGGCTAAGAACTCCGGATTCGCCATCCAAGCGCGCAGAGCGCTATGGCTTAAATCCTGGTCAGCTGACGTGACTTCTTAATCTAAATTGCTTAATATTCCTTTCAAAGGGCAGACCTTATTCGGGCCCGGCTTGAAAGAAATTATAGCTGACATTACGGGAGGTAAGGGCCATGCTCTACCTCAGGACAGGGCCAAATCAAAGGCCAAACAGTCTAATTTCCGTGCCTTTCGTAACTTCAAGGCAGGAGCAGCATCAACTTCCTCCGCTCCAAAACAGGAAGGAGCTGTTGCTAGTTACAGGCAGGGCTGGAAAGTTAACCAGTCCTGGAACAAGGGCAAGCAGGCCAAGAAACCTGCTGCTGACCCCAAGACAGCATGAAGAGAGGGCCCCCTATCCCGAAACGGATCTAGTGGGGGGCAGACTTTCTCTCTTCGCCCAGGCTTGGGCAAGAGATGTCCAGGATCCCTGGGCGTTGGAGATCATATCTCAGGGATATCTCCTGGACTTCAAAACTTCTCCTCCACGAGGGAGATTTCATCTTTCAAGGTTATCAGCAAACCAAATAAAGAAAGAGGCGTTTCTACGCTGTGTACAAGACCTCTTACTAATGGGGGTGATCCACCCAGTTCCGCGGACGGAACACGGGCAGGGATTCTATTCAAATCTATTTGTGGTTCCCAAGAAAGAGGGAACCTTCAGACCAATCTTGGACTTAAAAATCCTAAACAAATTTCTAAGAGTTCCATCATTCAAAATGGAAACTATTTGAACCATCCTTCCCATGATCCAAGAGGGTCAGTACATGACCACAGTGGACTTAAAGGATGCCTACCTTCACATACCGATTCACAAGGATCATTATCGGTACCTAAGATTTGCTTTCCTAGACAGGCATTACCAGTTTGTAGCTCTTCCCTTCGGATTAGCTACGGCTCCAAGAATCTTTACAAAAGTTCTGGGCTCACTTCTGGCGGTACTAAGACCGCGAGGCATAGCGGTGACTCCGTACCTAGACGACATTCTGATACAAGCGTCAAGTTTTCAAACTGCCAAGTCTCATACAGAGATAGTTCTGGCATTTCTGAGGTCGCATGGGTGGAAGGTGAACGTGGAAAAGAGTTCTCTATTACCACTTACAAGAGTTCCCTTTCTAGGGACTCTTATAGATTCTGTAGAGATGAAAATTTACCTGACAGAGGCCAGGTTATTAAAACTTCTAAATGCTTGCCGTGTCCTTCATTCCATTCCACACCCGTCAGTAGCTCAGTGCATGGAAGTAATCGGCTTAATGGTAGCGGCAATGGACATAGTACCATTTGCGCGCCTGCATCTCAGACCGCTGCAATTGTGCATGCTAAGTCAGTGGAACGGGGATTACTCAGATTTGTCCCCCCTACTAAATCTGGATCAAGAGACCAGAGATTTTCTTCTATGGTGGATTTCTCGGCCACATCTGTCCAAGGGGGTGACCTTTCGCAGGCCAGATTGGACGATTGTAACAACAGACGCCAGCCTTCTAGGCTGGGGCGCAGTCTGGAACTCCCTGAAAGCTCAGGGATTATGGACTCAGGAGGAGAAACTCCTCCCAATAAATATTCTGGAATTAAGAGCAATATTCAATGCTCTCCTAGCTTGGCCTCAGTTAGCAACTCTGAGGTTCATCAGATTTCAGTTGGACAACATCACGACTGTGGCTTACATCAACCATCAAGGGGGAACCAGAAGTTCCCTAGCGATGTTGGAAGTCTCAAAGATAATTCGCTGGGCAGAGTCTCACTCTTGCCACCTGTCAGCAATTTACATCCCAGGCGTGGAGAACTGGGAGGCGGATTTTCTAAGTCGCCAGACTTTTCATCCGGGGGAGTGGGAACTTCATCCGGAGGTCTTTGCTCAACTGATTCATCGTTGGGGCAAACCAGATCTGGATCTCATGGCGTCTCGTCAGAACGCCAAGCTTCCTTGTTACGGATCCAGGTCCAGGGACCCGGGAGCGGTGCTGATAGATGCTCTGACAGCCCCTTGGGTCTTCAACATGGCTTATGTGTTTCCACCGTTTCCGATGCTTCCTCGTTTGATTGCCAAGATCAAACAGGAGAGAGCTTCGGTGATTCTGATAGCGCCTGCGTGGCCACGCAGGACCTGGTATGCAGACCTAGTGGACATGTCGTCCTGTCCACCGTGGTCTCTGCCTCTGAGACAGGACCTTCTAATTCAGGGTCCTTTCAACCATCCAAATCTAATTTCTCTGAGGCTGACTGCATGGAGATTGAACGCTTGATTCTATCAAAGCGTGGCTTCTCGGAGTCGGTTATTGATACCTTAATACAGGCTAGGAAGCCTGTTACCAGAAAAATTTACCATAAGATATGGCGTAAATATTTATATTGGTGCGAATCCAAGAGTTACTCATATGGAGTAAGGTTAGGATTCCTAGGATATTGTCCTTTCTACAAGAGGGTTTAGAAAAGGGCTTATCTGCTAGTTCGTTAAAGGGACAGATTTCTGCTCTGTCTATTCTTCTACACAAACGTCTGGCTGAACTTCCAGACTTTCAGGCTTTTTGTCAGGCTTTAACTAGGATTAAGCCTGTGTTTAAGACTGTTGCTCCGCCGTGGAGCTTAAACTTAGTTCTTAATGTTCTTCAAGGCATTCCATTTGAACCCCTTCATTCCATTGATATCAAGTTGTTATCCTGGAAGGTTTTGTCTTTGATGGCTATTTCCTCGGCTCGAAGAGTCTCTGAGTTATCTGCCTTACATTGTGATTCTCCTTATCTGATTTTTCATTCAGACAAGGTAGTTCTGCGTACTAAACCTGGGTTCTTACCTAAGGTAGTTACTAACAGGAATATCAATCAAGAGATTGTTGTTCCATCACTGTGTCCTAACCCTTCTTCAAAGAAGGAACGACTCTTGCATAATCTGGACGTAGTCCGTGCCCTGAAGTTCTATTTGCAGGCAACTAAAGATTTTCGTCAAACTTCTTCCCTGTTTGTCGTTTACTCTGGACAGAGAAGAGGTCAAAAGGCTTCGGCTACCTCTCTCTCTTTTTGGCTTTGTAGCATAATACGTTTAGCCTATGAGACTGCTGGACAGCAGCCTCCTGAAAGGATTACAGCTCATTCTACTAGAGCTGTGGCTTCCACCTGGGCCTTTAAAAATGAGGCCTCTGTTGAACAGATTTGCAAGGCCGCGACTTGGTCTTCGCTTCACACCTTTTCAAAATTTTACAAATTTGACACTTTTGCTTCTTCGGAGGCTATTTTTGGGAGAAAGGTACTTCAGGCAGTGGTTCCTTCTGTTTAATGTTCCTGCCTTGTCCCTCCCTTCATCCGTGTACTTTAGCTTTGGTATTGGTATTCCATAAGTAATGGATGACCCGTGGACTGACTACACTTAACAAGAGAAAACATAATTTATGCTTACCTGATAAATTTATTTCTCTTGTAGTGTAGTCAGTCCACGGCCCGCCCTGTCTTTAAGGCAGATCTAAATTTTTATTAAACTCCAGTCACCACTGCACCCTATGGTTTCTCCTTTCTCGTCTGCTTTGGTCGAATGACTGAATATGACATGTGAGGGGAGGAGCTATATAGCAGCTCTGCTTGGGTGATCCTCTTGCAGCTTCCTGTTAGGAAGAGATATATTCCATAAGTAATGGATGACCCGTGGACTGACTACACTTCAAGAGAAATAAATTTATCAGGTAAGCATAAATTATGTTTTTTATCCCTCCCTCTCTAGTGACTCTTGCGTGGAGTTTCACATCTTGGGTATTTGCTATCCCATACGTCACTAGCTCATGGACTCTTGCCAATTACATGAAAGAAAACATAATTTATGTAAGAATTTACCTGATAAATTCATTTCTTTCATATTGGCAAGAGTCCATGAGGCCCACCCTTTTTATGGTGGTTATGATTTTTTTTTGTATAAAGCACAATTATTCCAATTCCTTTGTTGATGCTTTTTTACTCCTTTCTTTATCACACCACTACTTGGCTATTCGTTAAACTGAATCGTGGGTGTGGTGAGGGGTGTATTTATAGGCATTTTGAGGTTTGGGAAACTTTGCCCCTCCTGGTAGGATTGTATATCCCATACGTCACTAGCTCATGGACTCTTGCCAATATGAAAGAAATTAATTTATCAGGTAAATTCTTACACAAATTATGTTTTTGCAATGTCAAAGTGCTTTAGAGCGTTTGCATGGTGAGTTAAGGCGTTTTGAGTCAGTATGACCAGGGGATGTGGTGGTTTAAGAGTGTGGGGTGGCATGGGGTGTTGAGGTGTAGAAATGAGTTTGAGTGTGTAACCTATACATGTGTCTTTGAAGGTGGTGTGGATTCCCAAGGGCCTCGTCTGCATGATGAAAATTTCACATTATAAATACATAGTAAGAAATCACAGTAATGCAACAAAACAGTAACAATAAAAAATATAAACATGTCTCTAAGGGGTCTATTTATCAAGCTGCGACGGACAGGGGCGCATATACGCGCCCCTGTCCCCCGCAGCTCGCTTTTGGCAGGCTAAATTCCCTGCTGGTGGAATTCTGTCTGTGATAAATTGACCCCCAAGTCTAGAATTAGATGTAAATAGAGAAAATACTTTGGGGGAGTGAAAAAGTAAGTCTTTTACTGTCACATTAAATATTTCTGTCCCGTCCTGACTAGGGCAGCGAAACGGGCTCTGTGCCTTGACCCAGAGAATGTCAGGGTGTCTGGGGCATAGAGCTCTATGTGCCCTGACCCAGAGAATATTTTTAGTATGTGAAGATTCTTTTAGAGTAGTGAATAAAGCTTGAAGATACTCAGGAAAATCCCTTGGTAGTATAGAATCTGGGAGTCACAAGTTTTTTCTTCTGCTACTTTTTTCTAAATCTTTGTCTAAAAGGGAGTCAATTGTTTCTTGTTGTGATGAAGATCTTTCATCAATTCTTACAGTGCTTGACAAATCTGTTTAAAAATTAGGAGCCAGTAAGAATATTTAGGAGCCAGGCATATTTTTAGGAGCCAGACAGTTGGGTTTGTACATATATCTATGGAGAATAACCCAAAAAGTTAGGAGTCAGGGTTAAAATTCTAGGAGCCAGTGGCTCCCAGGCTCCTGGGTTTGTCGAGCCCTGTCTAAGGATATCTTCTCTTATTGTTTCGCTGTCTGCTTCTAGCATGTTTTAGTTCAGTTAGTTCTTCTCTTAGGAAAGCCCTAAAGATGTCCGAAGTCTCTTGTTTTGGGGCAAAATAAGATGGCAAAAAGGCAGGAATCTGGGTGTTGTTAGTGGAAATCATTGGTGAGGGGTCTTGAATTTGAGGACCTGGGGAGGGCTTACCCTTATTAGGGTTAGTAGATGTTGGTGATTGCTCAGCAGCTGTAAAATATAAAGGCATAGTATGGGCCTTAGTAGCTGTTTTGTTAATCTCTTTGATTTTGGTGGTTTCCTTGCGGCCATCTTGAGATAGTTTAGGTATATGTCAGCTTGAATCAGGTATTATAATCAAGTTTAGAGATATTGTCCTGATAGGCGTTGAAGGGGGCTGTCACTTTATTACAGGTGTAATTAAGCAGAGCAAATGGGTACATTCATAGGGTGTCAAGTATTGCTATGGGAGTGAGATAATCTTTCTGTTTTAGTGTATGAGAGGTAGGTAGAAGTGCCCGCTATATTAAACTTGGCCCCTATGATATGAGACACACTATTGCTCTTGTGGTGCTTCCTGGTATGGGAAGAGGTGGTGTGCAGTGTGGGTGAGGGTTGTATGGGTCCCTTAGTTTATGCCTTGATCTTTTGCTAGGGCCGATGTAAAGGCAAGTTTTTTGTTTTAGACCACACCGGATTAGGGTTGTGGCCGATTGCGTCACAGGTTGTTCAGTCTCTCTCCCTCTTTAGTGGATTTTCTCTGTCGAGTTGCCGGTCCTGATTAGTGTTGTGGTGGCTCGGCACAGCATCTGTGAGATTGCAGGCTCATCAGGTGTAGGTAGATGTGTTGCATTGTTTAATATGGTGCTGGTCTGCAAAATGGCGCCTATCACCTCACTTTTATAGTCCTGTCCAGGCTGGGGCTCTTGATTGTGACAGATGTGTCACAGAGCTTGTCTTTTGATGGTGAGGGACCGGGGGTGTCTCAGGGTGGATGAATTGGCAGGTTTTGATGCCCAGGATAAGCTGTTAAGAGATTCTTACAGCGGGGCTCCAGAGTTATGCTGCCACAGTAGCTGCTGCCGGCTCCGTCCTAATGTACTTTTATCATATTTGCTTTTTCTTGGTATACTTAGTTGAAAGCTAGATAGGCTCATATGCTAATTTCTAAGTCCTTGAAGACTGCCTCTTATCTGAAATGCATTTGATAATTTTTTACAGCTAGAGGGAGTCAGTTCATGTGTTTCATATAAATAACATTGTGCTCATGCACGTGAAGTTATTTAAGAGTCAACGCTAATTGCCTGATATTGCAAGTCTGTCAAAAGATCTGAAAAAACTTAGATACAAGGTAATTACAGATGTAAAAAGTATATTTCTATAACAGTGTTGGTTATGCATAAACTGAGGAATGGTAAATAAAGGGATTATCTATCTTTTTAAACCATAACATTTTTGGTGTTTACTATCCGTTTAAGGGCAAGACATAGCCCAAAATGTCCTGTCTATGAACAGTACTCCTTAAAGGGACAGTATACACTCATTTTCATATTTCTGCATGTAATAGACACTACTATAAAGAATACGATGCACAGATACTGATATAAAAATCCAGTATAAAACAGTTTAAAAACTTACTTAGAAGCTCTCAGTTTAGCTCTGTTGAAAAGGAAGTTGGAAAGCTCTCTGCAAGTGGGAAATAAGACACTCCCCCTCCCCCTTCTTTTGCATATGAAAAGACCCTTTACACAAACAGGAGCAAGCTGGAGAAGGTAGCTGACGGTGTTCACATATTTAAAAATAAGCAAAACTATAAATTAAAAAAAAACAAAAAAAAAACTTTATGGGCAATATAAATCATCTACAAAACATTTATGTAAAGAAAAAAATGTGTGTAATGTCCCTTTTAATAAAGGGACTTTTTGTTCATTTTATAGTAGTACTGTTGCTAGTCATTCTTTCTCCAACATAGGTGTGTCCGGTCCACGGCGTCATCCTTACTTGTGGGATATTCTCTTCCCCAACAGGAAATGGCAAAGAGCCCAGCAAAGCTGGTCACATGATCCCTCCTAGGCTCCGCCTACCCCAGTCATTCTCTTTGCCGTTGTACAGGCAACATCTCCACGGAGATGGCTTAGAGTTTTTTAGTGTTTAACTGTAGTTTTTATTATTCAATCAAGAGTTTGTTATTTTAAAATAGTGCTGGTATGTACTATTTACTCAGAAACAGAAAAGAGATGAAGATTTCTGTTTGTATGAGGAAAATGATTTTAGCACCGTAACTAAAATCCATGGCTGTTCCACACAGGACTGTTGAGAGCAATTAACTTCAGTTGGGGGAACAGTGTGCAGTCTCTTACTGCTTGAGGTATGACACATTCTAACAAGACGATGTAATGCTGGAAGCTGTCATTTTCCCTATGGGATCCGGTAAGCCATGTTTATTAAGATAGTAAATAAGGGCTTCACAAGGGCTTATTAAGACTGTAGACTTTTTCTGGGCTAAATCGATTCATTATTAACACATATTTAGCCTTGAGGAATCATTTATTCTGGGTATTTTGATATGATTATATCGGCAGGCACTGTTTTTGACACCTTATTCTTTAGGGGCTTTCCCTAATCATAGTCAGAGCCTCATTTTCGCGCCGGTATGGCGCACTTGTTTTTGAGGACAGCATGGCATGCAGCTGCATGTGTGTGGAGCTCTGATACATAGAAAGGTCTTTCTGAAGGCATCATTTGGTATCGTATTCCCCTTTGGGCTTGGTTGGGTCTCAGCAAAGCAGATTCCAGGGACTGTAAAGGGGTTAAATATAAAAACGGCTCCGGTTCCGTTATTTTAAGGGTTAAAGCTTCCAAATTTGGTGTGCAATACTTTTAAGGCTTTAAGACACTGTGGTGAAATTTTGGTGAATTTTGAACAATTCCTTCATACTTTTTCGCAATTGCAGTAATAAAGTGTGTTTAGTTTAAAATTTAAAGTGACAGTAACGGTTTTATTTTAAAACGTTTTTTGTGCTTTGTTATCAAGTTTATGCCTGTTTAACATGTCTGAACTACCAGATAGATTGTGTTCTGACTGTGGGGAAACCAAGGTTCCTTCTCATTTAACTATATGTATTTTATGTCATAAAAAAATTTAGTAAAAATGATGCCCAAGATGATTCCTCAAGTGAGGGGAGTAAGCATGGTACTGCATCATCCCCTCCTTCGTCTACACCAGTCTTGCCCATACAGGAGGCCCCTAGTACATCTAGTGCGCCAATACTCCTTACTATGCAACATTTAACGGCTGTAATGGATAATTCTATCAAAAACATTTTAGCCAATATGCCCACTTATCAGTGAAAGCGCGACTGCTCTGTTTTAGAAAATTCTGTAGAGCATGAGAACGCTGATGATATGGTTTCTGAAGGGCCCCTACACCAGTCTGAGGGGGCCAGGGAGGTTTTGTCTGAGGGAGAAATTTCAGATTCAGGAAACATTTCTCAACAAGCTGAACCTGATGTGATTACTTTTAAATTTAAGTTGGAACATCTCCGCGCTCTGCTTAAGGAGGTGTTATCCAATTTGGATGATTGTGATTATCTGGTCATTCCAGAACCACTAGGTAAAATGGAAAAGTTCTTAGAGGCCCCGGGGCCCCCCGAAGCTTTTCCTATATCCAAGCGGGTGGCGTACATTGTTAGTACAGAATGGGACAGGCCCGGTATACCTTTAGTACCTCCCCCCATATTTATAAAATTGTTTTCCTATAGTCGACACCAGAAAGGACTGATGGCAGACAGTCCCCAAGGTCGAGGGGGCGGTTTCTACTCTACACAAGCGCGCCACTATACCCATAGAAGATAGTCGTGCTTTCCAAGATCCTATGGATAAAAAATTAGAAGGTCTGCTAAAGATGTTTGTTCAGCAAGGTTCCCTTCTACAACCAATTGCATGCATTGTCCCTGTCACTGCAGCCGCGTGTTTCTAGTTTGATGAGCTAGGAAAGGCGATTATTAGTAATTCTTCTTCTTATGAGGAGATTATGGACAGAATTCGTGCTCTTAAATTGGCTAATTCTTTCACCCTAGACGCCACCTTGCAATTGGCTAGGTTAGCGGCGAAAAAATTCTGGGTTTGCTATTGTGGCGCAGAGCGCTTTGGTTAAAATCTTGGGCAGCGGATGCGTCTTCCAAGAACAAATTGCTTGACATTCCTTTCAAGGGGAAAACACTCTTTGGCCCTGACTTGAAAGAGATTATCTCTGATATCACTGGGGGCAAGGGCCACGCCCTTCCTCAGGATAGGTCTTTTCAAGACCAAAAATAAACCTAAGTTTCGTCCCTTTCGCAGAAACGGATCAGCCCCAAGGGCTACGTCCTCTAAGCAGGAAGGTAATACTTCTCAAGCCAATCCAGCCTGGAGACCTATGCAAGGCTGGAACAAAGGAAAGCAGGCCAGGAAACCTGCCACTGCTACCAAGACAGCATGAAATGCGGGCCCCCGATCCGGGACCGGATCTGGTGGGGGGCAGACTCTCTCTCTTCGCTCAGGCTGGGGCAAGAGATGTTCTGGACCCTTGGGCGCTAGAAATAGTCTCCCAAGGTTATTCTCTGGAGTTCAAGGGGCTTCCTCCAAGGGGGAGGTTCCACAGGTCTCAGTTGTCTTCAGACCACATAAGAAGACAGGCATTCTTACATTGGGTAGAAGACCTGCTAAAAATGGGAGTGATTCATCCTGTTCCATTAGGAGAACAAGGGATGGGGTTCTACTCCAATCTGTTCATAGTTCCCAAAAAAGAGGGAACGTTCAGACCAATCTTAGATCTCAAGATCTTGAACAAGTTTCTCAAGGTTCCATCGTTCAAGATGGAAACCATTCGAACACTTCTTCCTTCCATCCAGGAAGGTCAATTCATGACCAAGGTGGATTTCAAGGATGCGTATCTACATATTCCTATCCACAAGGAACATCATCGGTTCCTAAGGTTTGAATTCCTGGACAAGCATTTCCAGTTCGTGGCGTTTTCTTTCGGATTAGCCACTGCTTCTAGGATTTTCTCATAGGTACTAGGGTCCCTTCTGGCGGTGCTAAGACCAAGGGGCATTGCTGTAGTACCTTACTTGGACGACATTCTGATTCGAGCGTCGTCCCTTCCTCAAGTAAAGGCTCACACGGACATTGTCCTGGCCTTTCTCAGATCTCACGGATGGAAAGTGAACGTGGAAAAGAGTTCTCTATCTCCGTCAACGAGGGTTCCCTTCTTGGGAACTATAATAGACTCCTTAGAAATGAGGATTTTTCTGACAGAAGCCAGAAAAACAAAACTTCTAGACTCTTGTCGGATACTTCATTCCGTTCCTCTTCCTTCCATAGCGCAGTGCATGGAAGTGATAGGTTTGATGGTAGCGGCAATGGACATAGTTCCTTTTGTGCGCATTCATCTAAGACCATTACAACTGTTCCTGCTCAGTCAGTGGAATGGGGACTATTCAGACTTGTCTCCGAAGATACAAGTAAATCAGAGGACCAGAGACTCATTCCGTTGGTGGCTGTCCCTGGACAACCTGTCACAAGGGATGACCTTCCGCAGACCAGAGTGGGTCATTGTCACGACCGACGCCAGTCTGATGGGCTGGGGCGCGGTCTGGGGATCCCTGAAAGCTCAGGGTCTTTGGTCTCGGGTAGAATCTCTTCTACCGATAAATATTCTGGAACTGAGAGCGATATTCAATGCTCTCAAAGCTTGGCCTCAGCTAGCGAGGGCCAAGTTCATACATCAACCATCAGGGGGGAACAAGGAGTTCCCTAGCGATGGAAGAAGTGACCAAAATCATTCTATGGGCGGAGTCTCACTCCTGCCACCTGTCTGCTATCCACATCCCAGGAGTGGAAAATTGGGAAGCGGATTTTCTGAGTCGTCAGACATTGCATCCGGGGGAGTGGGAACTCCATCCGGAAATCTTTGCCCAAGTCACTCAACCGTGGGGCATTCCAGACATGGATCTGATGGCCTCTCGTCAGAACTTCAGAGTTCCTTACTACGGGTACAGATCCAGGGATCCCAAGGCGGCTCTAGTGGATGCACTAGTAGCACCTTGGACCTTCAAACTAGCTTATGTGTTCCCGCCGTTTCCTCTCATCCCCAGGCTGGTAGCCAGGATCAATCAGGAGAGGGCGTCGGTGATTTTGATAGCTCCTGCGTGGCCACGCAGGACTTGGTATGCAGATCTGGTGAATATGTCATCGGCTCCACCATGGAAGCTACCTTTGAGACGAGACCTTCTTGTTCTAGGTCCGTTCGACCCACTCCAGCTGACTGCTTGGAGATTGAACGCTTGATCTTATCAAAGCGAGGGTTCTCAGATTCTGTTATTAATACTCTTGTTCAGGCCTGAAAGCCTGTAACCAGAAAATTACCACATAATTTGGTATATCTGTTGGTGTGAATCTGCAGGATTCCCTTGGGACAAGGTTAAGATTCCTAAGAGTCTATCCTTCCTTCGAGAAGGATTGGAAAAAGGATTATCTGCAAGTTCCTTGATGGGACAGATTTCTGCCTTGTCTGTGTTACTTCACAAAAAGCTGGCAGCTGTGCCAGATGTTCTAGCCTTTGTTCAGGCTCTGGTTAGAATCAAGCCTGTTTACAAAATTTTGACTCCTCCTTGGAGTCTCAACCTAGTTCTTTCAGTTCTTCAGGGGGTTCCGTTTGAACCCTTACATTCCGTTGATATTAAGTTATTATCTTGGAAAGTTTTGTTTTTGGTTGCAATTTCTTCTGCTAGAAGAGTTTCAGAATTATCTGCTCTGCAGTGTTCTTCTCCTTATCTGGTGTTCCATGCAGATAAGGTGGTTTTGCGTACTAAACCTGGTTTTCTTCCAAAAGTTGTTTCTAACAAAGACATTAACCAGGAGATAGTTGTGCCTTCTTTGTGTCCTAATCCAGTTTCAAAGAAGGAACGTTTGTTGCACAACTTGGATGTAGTTCGTGCTCTCAAATTTTACTTAGCAGCTACTAAGGTTTTCAGACAAACTTTGTCTTTGTTTGTTGTTTATTCTGGTAAACGGAGAGGTCAAAAAGCAACTTCTACCTCTCTCTCCTTCTGGATTAAAAGCATTATCCGATTGGCTTATGAGACTGCCGGACGGCAGCCTCCTGAAAGAATCACAGCTCACTCCACTAGGGCTGTGGCTTCCACATGGGCCTTCAAGAACGAGGCTTCTGTTGATCAGATATGTAAGGCAGCGACTTGGTCTTCACTGCACACTTTTTCTAAATTTTACAAATTTGATACTTTTGCTTCTTCTGAGGCTATTTTTGGGAGAAAGGTTTTGCAAGCCGTGGTGCCTTCCATTTAGGTGACCTGATTTGCTCCCTCCCTTCATCCGTGTCCTAAAGCTTTGGTATTGGTTCCCACAAGTAAGGATGACGCCGTGGACCGGACACACCTATGTTGGAGAAAACAGAATTTATGTTTACCTGATAAATTACTTTCTCCAACGGTGTGTCCGGTCCACGGCCCGCCCTGGTTTTTTTTTAATCAGGTCTGATAATTTATTTTCTTTAACTACAGTCACCACGGTAACATATGGTTTCTCCTATGCAAATATTCCTCCTTAACGTCGGTCGAATGACTGGGGTAGGCGGAGCCTAGGAGGGATCATGTGACCAGCTTTGCTGGGCTCTTTGCCATTTCCTGTTGGGGAAGAGAATATCCCACAAGTAAGGATGACGCCGTGGACCGGACACACCGTTGGAGAAAGTAATTTATCAGGTAAACATAAATTCTGTTTTTGTGGTGAGAAGAGCAACAGGCACACTAGAAATGTATTCATAAATAGTGCTATGCTCAACTTTTTTTGCCCATTATGTGTCGTGACCACCAAGCAGGGATTTTACCTAGGCATTTAACTTTTTTATTTTTTTTTAAATTGGTTAACACGATTAGCAAGGGTCACTAGTGCAATAACATTCTCTAATTTATCAGAAATTTTTTAATTTTTGCATCAAAATGTCCCTATTTTTAAAAAAAACTTTGCTAGAGCTAAAGCTTCCAGCATCATTAGTATGATTCGTAAAATTCTCTAATGAATTAGAGCATTTTTATTGTGCTGTGATGTCCATTTTAGCTTTATTTATTGTTATCAGAATTAGAGCATCTAAAGAATTAAAGGGATAGTAAATTCCTACAAGATACTCATGTTATCTTGCTATTTAAAAGCATATCAGCCACATCATTTTTATACAAATGAACATCTTGTCGAGTGCAATTGTTTATCAATAGCAAAACCCCACCCACCACATGCCTCATTTGAATGTACCAATCTGGTTTGCGTCTGCTGACAACAAGGCTAGCAACGGTAATATTTTTAGTATAAAGTGCATTGTTTTGTGCTATCTGCTGAATCCAATTAGGTAAAAATATGTTGCATTGTTAGCCTAGAGACGTCTACAGTATGCTTTTCTTTCATCAGATGGTGAGTCGATGAGTCATCACACGTGGGAACTAGGAGGAGGCAAAAAACACCAGCAAACTAGAGCTTTAAATCCTTCCCAAAATCCTCACTTATTTTCTTTTGCTTCCTTCATGAGGAGTGAGATGAAAGTGAATATCTACTTGAACAGGGATCCTCTAACCTAGGGTTTGACAAATCTGTTTAAAATGTAGGAGTCATTAAGAATATTTAGGAGCCAGAAAGTGGTATTTGTATATAGATATATGAAGAATAACCCAAAACGTTAAATGCCCAGTGGATCTCTGTTCCTGGATTTGTTGAGCCCTGCTCTAACCAATCTGAGGCTCATGTCTTCTCGCTGTAACCTGTCCTTCAGAGGGGGTAGACAAAAAGTTTTTCAGAAAGCAGCAAAGGATAGTTTCTCTTTGGGAAATATCACAGACCTCCCCAAGTGAAACATGGACTTGTCCACTAATTCCCTGGGTTGTAGATACTGTTACTAACATGGTTGTAAAGGTCCAGAAATTTCCTGGGTTGTAGATACTGTAACTAACATGGTTGTAAAGGTCCACGGATTCCCTGGGTTGTAGATACTGTAACTAACATGGTTGTAAAGGTCCACGGATTCCCTGGGTTGTAGATACTGTTACTAACATGGTTGTAAAGACAAGTGGTTCCTAAATTTTGGTTGCAGGCTTAAGTGGCTCATGTAGCCTCATATAGGGTGGACTGGCCAATGTACTTAAAAGAAGTTATAGGAAAGTCGAACATTAAACTAGTTCAGATATAGCATGCAATTTTAAGAGACCTTTCAGTTTTATTATTTTATCATATTTACTTTTTCATTAGTAGGAATGCACTGCTGGTAGCTAACTGATGATTGGAAGCCACACACACATGCTTATTGTCATTGCCTCACAAGATGTGCTCAGTTGAGTCCCAGCAGTGCATTACTGATATGTTGGTGTCTGTTTTTAATCCCTTTTCAGGCTCTAAAGGGACATGAAAGCCCAAAATGTTTTTTTTATGATTCCGAGAGCATACAATTTTAAATAACTTTCCAGTTTACTACTGTTATCAAATTTGCTTGTTAAACATTTATTGATGGAGCAGCAACACAATACTGGCAGTAACTGAACACAACGTGAGCCAATGACGAGGCATAAATGGGCAGTCACCAATAAGCAGCTAGCTTTCATTAGTGCATTGCTGCTTCTTAGCCTACTGCTGCTTTTCAATAAAGGGTACCAAGAGATCAAAGCAAATTAGATAATATAAGTGAATTGGAAAGTTGTTTAACATTCCACGCTTTATTTGAATGATTTAAGTTTAATGTTGACTTGACTGTCCGTTTAAGCATAGTTATTTGCAAGCAATAATAAAATGTTTTAACACATTTAGACCATTGGTCGTTAAATCTGTTTAAAATTTAGGAGCCGGAAAGTGGTATTTGTATATAGATATATGGAGAATAACACACAAAGTTAGGAGCCTGGGGTAAAATTCTAAGAGCCAGTGGCTCCCTGGCTCCTGGGTTTGTCGAGCTCTGCATTAAACAATTTTCTTTTGCCTTTTTATGTCTTTAAAAAACCTTTTGGCTACTCTGAATTAATTGGGAACAGAATGGTCTTGATTATTTTTTTTATATTTTCAATTTATTTTTAATGAGTTTCACAAGTTACATCAATGGGGAACATAAATCCCATTCACTAATCACATATTACAGTCATAAAATGACAAATGCAAAGTATTAGTTAAAGAAATGTCCGCTCCATAAGCAAACTATAGGAAAGCAACTGCATATTATTTGTCCTACGGGTGGATCAAAGAATACACTTAAAATATAGATCTCCTTTGCTGATTGCCAATACCATTATATGTAAAAGCTAAGTTAGAAATGCCTAGGGCATATAAGGAGACATTTTTATTTTAATATTATAGACCATAATGACATATAGAACACATATGGAGAGATATTTGGTTTGCTTCTAAAACAAAACACATCACAGTAAGATAAGAATAACTGCCCACCCCTTAAACAATCTATATAAAAATTATATTTCTCCAACATAGGTGTGTCCGGTCCACGGCGTCATCCTTACTTGTGGGATATTCTCTTCCCCAACAGGAAATGGCAAAGAGCCCAGCAAAGCTGGTCACATGATCCCTCCTAGGCTCCGCCTACCCCAGTCATTCTCTTTGCCGTTGTACAGGCAACGA
>NC_069504.1:743611418-743796923 GCF_027579735.1 Bombina bombina | reverse complement strand
TAAGAAGGAACGTTTGTTGCACAACTTGGATGTAGTTCGTGCTCTCAAATTTTACTTAGCAGCTACTAAGGATTTCAGACAAACTTTGTCTTTGTTTGTTGTTTATTCTGGTAAACGGAGAGGTCAAAAAGCAACTTCTACCTCTCTCTCCTTCTGGATTAAAAGCATTATCCGATTGGCTTATGAGACTGCCGGACGGCAGCCTCCTGAAAGAATCACAGCTCACTCCACTAGGGCTGTGGCTTCCACATGGGCCTTCAAGAACGAGGCTTCTGTTGATCAGATATGTAAGGCAGCGACTTGGTCTTCACTGCACACTTTTTCTAAATTTTACAAATTTGATACTTTTGCTTCTTCTGAGGCTATTTTTGGGAGAAAGGTTTTGCAAGCCGTGGTGCCTTCCATTTAGGTGACCTGATTTGCTCCCTCCCTTCATCCGTGTCCTAAAGCTTTGGTATTGGTTCCCACAAGTAAGGATGACGCCGTGGACCGGACACACCTATGTTGGAGAAAACAGAATTTATGTTTACCTGATAAATTACTTTCTCCAACGGTGTGTCCGGTCCACGGCCCGCCCTGGTTTTTTTAATCAGGTCTGATAATTTATTTTCTTTAACTACAGTCACCACGGTAACATATGGTTTCTCCTATGCAAATATTCCTCCTTAACGTCGGTCGAATGACTGGGGTAGGCGGAGCCTAGGAGGGATCATGTGACCAGCTTTGCTGGGCTCTTTGCCATTTCCTGTTGGGGAAGAGAATATCCCACAAGTAAGGATGACGCCGTGGACCGGACACACCGTTGGAGAAAGTAATTTATCAGGTAAACATAAATTCTGTTATTTATGGGGTCGATTTATCAAAGGCTTCGACAGTGTCTTGCCCCTCTATGACTGCAGGTTCTTACAATAGAACTTGCAGTCCTTATTTATGAAGCAGCAGTCATCAGACCACATCTTCTATGACCTCTTCTCCACCTCTAAGGTGGCGAATTTCAATCTCCCTGGTCGTGTCCTAACCAGGGAGATTGACAGCTACTGCACAAGCAGGGGTGGCGTTGCACAAGAGCGCAAAACTGCGTTCTTGTGCTATGCTGAATTCTGGCAGCGGCACATATGGTACGCCCCTGTCCACCGCAGCTTGATAATTCAACCCCCATGTGTGCAGTATGGAAAGACTAGACTAAGTTACAGGTTACCTTTACAAACTGATAACAGTACAGGCATAATCTGTTAGGAATGTCTAGAATTTATAGGGATAAGATCTAAGTTTGTTATTCTAAACCAGAAAGTCATATAAGAAACATAGGTACAGGTTCTCAGCCTGAAACTTAGTTATAACAATGAACCCAAAACTAGCTGGATGTGTAAATGAGGTTTAATTAAAGTCTAAAGACTGTACATAAGCAAATACATTTTTAGGGAACTTTCCAACTGCAAGAATTTAAGACAGAAGCCAACCCAGATGAATCTACTAGACCCCAGTGAATAGTCACTAGAACTTATTATAAACAGATTAAAAAGGTGTCAATAAACATCTCTATATTAGTGCAAATCCATTGAACTTCATACTAAAGACTTTTAGGTCCTAATTAACAGTCCTGTTGTGATATGTAAAAGGAAAATGTAAGCAAATCTTAAAGTAGGCTTCTGGAACAATGTACATAGCTCTCAGGGAACATTGGTTCTGATAATAGTATGATTCAGATATCAATAACAGTCCTGCTGGGGCAGGGACAATACAGAAGTTACGCAACTCTTCATTATCAGTATGATTATGTAAGCTGGTAATGGGATAACCTTTTGTAGATATCCTAGATTCAGCCTACTCCTACTTTCCATATGTAATTTGGCAAGGCAGACACAGCACAATCACATGTAATACCAGGCCAGAGCATGTCTACATTCCATTCTAAACTCACCAGTCACCTCCGCACGGAAGGCAAACATCTAGTTGTAATTTCCTCACCAACTATTTCAAAGCCGTTCCTGTATGCTAGACTTCGAACACCCCCCCCCCCCCAGTAGCACCTGAAAGTTGAACAGCAAGCTTTGAGGATCACTCCTGTAAGTCCCTCCTCCATCAAGGTTTACACAGCAAGACAGTCTTTGACGGTAGTCTGCACTGTCAGCCGGGTGGGGTAAGGTGAAGGCTACTGGTATTCCCACTCCGCCACTGAAGGCCCACCGTTCCTGGAAATAGAGCCTCCAAACAAGTTCCTCCTATACTGCAAATAGCGCTTTTGAAATTAATAGGAAAGTAGAGCAGTTGTAAGCGCTCTATCTGCTGATATACAATGGTTTTATCAGTTTGTCTACGCAGTCTCATAAGTCAGCCATGTTGTCCACCACCCGGAGGTGTTCCCCATAGTTCTGATTATTTGATGAAGGTGAATTACCAGATTTATATGCAAAGACCCACCACTAAATGTTTCAGGATACTTGCATAAATCTGAATAGCAAGCTCATTTGTGAAAAGGTAACATTTGTTACCCTGGAACATTTGCTCTGAGGATCTTTGGTTCATAGGGGTTTTCAGAAAGTTCCTCTCTGTGTTCCACAATTCCTCCAAAAGGGCTGTATCTGTACCTTGTGCATAAGTGTAGAATTCTCACAGAATAGCATTAGACAAACGGCTCCACAAGTGGCTCCACGAACGGTCAGGAAAGAAAAAAAACAAATTTCTTTGAATAAAAATGTTGTTTTAATTGGCTCAACGCGTTTCAACGGATGTACCGTCTTTCTCAAGAGCAGTTAAAACATAGTATGGCTTACAAAAAAGTGACACTACGCCAATGTGATATTCTTTAAACAGATACAGACACAGCCCTTTTGGAGGAGTCGTGAAACACAGAGAGGAACTTTCTGAAAACCCCTATGAACCAGTGCCTCTTTCTGCAACCTATATCGATTTGACAGCCTTTGGGAGAGACTGTTGGAAGGCAGCAGTTCTAACCAGAGGGGAGTGCTTATCCGTATTGTGTACACTTTCCTTTGTTTTCCTCTGAGGATCTTTGTCTGTAAAAAAAAAAAAAAAAAAAAAATGGTGATTTGCTATTTGGGTCTGACATCTTCTGTTTCCTTACTGAGTTTGTGTTTTGAATAACTAGTAAATGGAGTTCTTTCTAGAGTTTCACAAAGTACATTTTCTGTGAATTATCATATGCTGTATCAGTACCATACAATATTACAATATCTAGTACATACAGAGCAGATTTAAAGGGACAGTCTACACTAAAATTGTTATGGTTTAAAAAGATAGATAATGCCTTTACTACCCATTCCCCAGCTTTGCACAACTTACTAACATTAATATATTCATATACTTTATAACATTTAAACCTTTAAATTTTTGCCTTTTTCTAAGCCACTACAGACAGCCTCTTATCACATGCTTTCTTCTGTTAAGTGTGATCAGTCCACGGGTCATCATTACTTCTGGGATATTACTCCTCCCCAACAGGAAGTGCAAGAGGATTCACCCAGCAGAGCTGCATATAGCTCCTCCCCTCTACGTCACCCCCAGTCATTCTCTTGCACCCAACGACTAGATAGGATGTGTGAGAGGACTATGGTGATTATACTTAGTTTTATATCTTCAATCAAAAGTTTGTTATTTTAAAATAGCACCGGAGTGTGTTATTACCTCTCTGGCAGAGTTTGAAGAAGAATCTACCAGAGTTTTGCTATGATTTTAGCCGGAGTAGTTAAGATCATATTGCTGTTCTCGGCCATCTGAGGAGTGAGGTAAACTTCAGATCAGGGGACAGCGGGCAGATGAATCTGCATAGAGGTATGTAGCAGTTTTTATTTTCTGACAATGGAATTGATGAGAAAATCCTGCCATACCGATATAATGTCATGTATGTATACTTTACACTTCAGTATTCTGGGGAATGGTACTTCACTAGAATTACACTGTAAGAAATACATAAAGCTGTTTAATAACTAGAGATTATGTTTAACGTTTTTGCTGGAATGTAAAATCGTTTTCATTTGCTGAGGTACTGTGTGAATAAATGTTTGGGCACTATTTTTCCACTTGGCAGTTGCTTAATCTGTTTTTCTGACAGTTTCTGTTCTCCCTCACTGCTGTGTGTGAGGGGGAGGGGCCGTTTTTTGGCGCTTTTTCTATGCATCAAATATTTCAGTCAGCAACTCATTGTATTCCCTGCATGATCCGGTTCATCTCTACAGAGCTCAGGGGTCTTCAAAACTTATTTTGAGGGAGGTAATTTCTCTCAGCAGAGCTGTGAGAATTATAGTTTGACTGAGATAAAAAACGTTTATTCTGTAATTTGTTTCCTGCTTTCAGAATTTGTTATCTTTGCTAATGGGATTAAACCTTTGCTAAAGTTGTGTTGTTTACAAGGATTGAGGCTATAACTGTTTCAATTTATTAATTTTCAACTGTCATAGATCTTCTGTGCTTCTTAAAGGCACAGTACATTTTAATATTATTCTAATTGAATTGTATTTCCAAGTTGCAAGTTTATTTGCTAGTGTGTTAAACATGTCTGATTCAGAGGATGATACCTGTGTCATTTGTTGCAATGCCAAAGTGGAGCCCAATAGAAATTTATGTACTAACTGTATTGATGCTACTTTAAATAAAAGTCAATCTGTACAAATTGAACAAATTTCACCAAACAACGAGGGGAGAGTTATGCCGACTAACTCGCCTCACGTGTCAGTACCTACATCTCCCGCTCAGAGGGAGGTGCGTGATATTCCCCAAGGCAGAACATAGAGTGATCTGAGATGTCATCGCAGAAAATGCAGCATGTCTGCAGAAAGAACAGGAACTGTTAGCACTTTAACTTTTCAGCGCTGCTTCATATTAGACTTTTTCTTTTTAAACAGAGCTGTTCTCTGGCTGCATTGTATAAGTTTTCCTTAACAGTGCATCCAGAGCAAAGTGCTGTTTGAAGACAACAATCAAATATGCAGTAGTGCTGCAAAGCAGCAGTGCATTGATTGTAGTCTGGCTCTGAGATTTTTGCAAGCATGTTCCCTAGCTTTTTACAGTCTGCAAAGCTGTTTTTCTCTGAATGTTAGATGTTCGCATGAGCAATGCCCCTTTTTATTACTACATGTATATGTTGGACTAAGAGAAAAGGAAACAAATTAATTCAATTTTCAACTACTGCACTAGATTACACAACTTTAAATATTGCTTTATTCTCCAGTTAACCAACACATTGCAATTGATCTGGTGCTTTAGTGTAACTGACAAATTTACAATTTTATTTTATTTAAAAATGACCTGCAGAAAAATAATTACTAAAAAAATCTCATCGCAGAAAGTGAAAAAAAGTTCTGTATCTGGGGTGATATTGTAGCGCCGAGTACATCTGGGCGGCCATTACAAATCACATTACAGGATATGGCTACTGTTATGACTGAGGTTTTGGCTAAATTACCAGAACTAAGAGGTAAGCGTGATCACTCTGGGGTGAGAACAGAGTGCGCTGATAATATTAGGGCCATGTCAGACACTGCGTCACAGGTGGCAGAACATGAGGACGGAGAACTTCATTCTGTGGGTGACGGTTCTGATCCAAACAGACTGGTTTCAGATATTTCAAATTTTAAATTTAAACTGGAAAACCTCCGTGTATTACTAGGGGAGGTGTTAGCGGCTCTGAATGATTGTAACACAGTTGCAATACCAGAGAAAATGTGTAGGTTGGATAAATATTTTGCGGTACCGACGAGTACTGAGGTTTTTCCTATACCTAAGAGACTTACTGAAATTGTTACTAAGGAGTGGGATAGACCCGGTGTGCCGTTCTCACCCCCTCCGATATTTAGAAAAATGTTTCCAATAGACGCCACCACAAGGGACTTATGGCAAACGGTCCCTAAGGTGGAGGGAGCAGTTTCTACCTTAGCTAAGCGTACCACTATCCCGGTGGAGGATAGCTGTGCTTTTTCAGATCCAATGGATAAAAAGTTAGAGGGTTACCTTAAGAAAATGTTTGTTCAACAAGGTTTTATATTGCAACCCCTTGCATGCATTGCGCCGATCACGGCTGCAGCGGCATTCTGGATTGAGTCTCTGGAAGAGAACATTGGTTCAGCTACTCTGGACGACATTACGGACAGGCTTAGAGTCCTTAAACTAGCTAATTCATTCATTTCGGAGGCCGTAGTACATCTTACTAAACTTACGGCGAAAAATTCAGGATTCGCCATTCAGGCACGCAGGGCGCTGTGGCTAAAATCCTGGTCAGCTGATGTTACTTCTAAGTCTAAATTGCTTAATATACCTTTCAAAGGGCAGACCTTATTCGGGCCCGGGTTGAAAGAGATTATCGCTGACATTACAGGAGGTAAAGGCCATGCCCTGCCTCAGGACAAAGCCAAAGCCAAGACTAGACAGTCTAATTTTCGTTCCTTTCGTAATTTCAAAGCAGGAGCAGCATCAACTTCCTCTGCACCAAAACAGGAAGGAGCTGTTGCTCGCTACAGACAAGGCTGGAAACCTAACCAGTCCTGGAACAAGGGCAAGCAGACTAGGAAACCTGCTGCTGCCCCTAAAACAGCATGAATTGAGGGCCCCCGATCGGATCTAGTGGGGGGCAGACTTTCTCTCTTCGCCCAGGCTTGGGCAAGAGATGTTCAGGATCCCTGGGCGCTAGAGATAATATCTCAGGGATACCTTCTGGACTTCAAATACTCTCCTCCAAGAGAGAGATTTCATCTGTCAAGATTGTCAACAATCCAGACAAAGAAAGAGGCGTTTCTACGCTGCGTACAAGAGCTCTTGTTAATGGGAGTAATCCATCCAGTTCCACGATCGGAACAGGGACAGGGGTTTTACTCAAATCTGTTTGTGGTTCCCAAAAAAGAGGGAACTTTCAGACCAATCCTGGACTTAAAGATCCTAAACAAATTCCTAAGAGTTCCATCGTTCAAGATGGAGACTATTCGGACAATTTTACCTATGATCCAAGAGGGTCAATACATGACCACTGTAGATTTAAAAGATGCTTACCTTCACATACCGATTCACAAAGATCATTATCGGTACCTAAGGTTTGCCTTCCTAGACAGGCATTACCAGTTTGTGGCTCTTCCATTCGGATTGGCTACAGCTCCAAGAATCTTCACAAAGGTTCTGGGTGCTCTTCTGGCGGTACTAAGACCGCGGGGAATCTCGGTAGCTCCATACCTAGACGACATTCTGATACAAGCTTCAAGCTTTCAAACTGCCAAGTCTCATACAGAGTTAGTGCTGGCATTTCTAAGGTCACATGGATGGAAGGTGAACGAAAAGAAAAGTTCACTCGTTCCACTCACAAGAGTTCCCTTCCTGGGGACTCTTATAGATTCTGTAGAAATGAAGATTTACCTGACAGAGGACAGGCTAACAAGACTTCAAAGTGCTTGCCGCACCCTTCATTCCATTCAACACCCGTCAGTGGCTCAATGCATGGAGGTAATCGGCTTAATGGTAGCGGCAATGGACATAGTACCCTTTGCACGCTTACACCTCAGACCACTGCAACTGTGCATGCTAAGTCAGTGGAATGGGGATTACTCAGACTTATCCCCTTCTCTGAATCTGGATCAAGAGACCAGAAATTCTCTTCTATGGTGGCTTTCTCGGCCACATCTGTCCAGGGGGATGCCATTCAGCAGACCAGACTGGACAATTGTAACAACAGACGCCAGCCTTCTAGGTTGGGGTGCCGTCTGGAATTCTCTGAAGGCTCAGGGACAATGGAGTCAGGAGGAGAGTCTCCTGCCAATAAACATTCTGGAATTGAGAGCAGTTCTCAATGCCCTCCTGGCTTGGCCCCAGTTGACAACTCGGGGGTTCATCAGGTTTCAGTCGGACAACATCACGACTGTAGCTTACATCAACCATCAGGGAGGGACAAGAAGCTCCCTAGCTATGATGGAAGTATCAAAGATAATTTGCTGGGCAGAGTCTCACTCTTGCCACCTGTCAGCAATCCACATCCCGGGAGTGGAGAACTGGGAGGCGGATTTCTTAAGTCGTCAGACTTTTCATCCGGGGGAGTGGGAACTTCATCCGGAGGTCTTTGCCCAAATACTTCGACGTTGGGGCAAACCAGAGATAGATCTCATGGCGTCTCGACAGAACGCCAAGCTTCCTCGTTACGGGTCCAGATCCAGGGATCCAGGAGCAGTCCTGATAGATGCTCTGACAGCACCTTGGGACTTCAGGATGGCTTACGTGTTTCCACCCTTCCCGTTGCTTCCTCGATTGATTGCCAGAATCAAACAAGAGAGAGCATCAGTGATTCTAATAGCACCTGCGTGGCCACGCAGGACTTGGTATGCAGACCTGGTGGACATGTCATCCTGTCCACCTTGGTCTCTACCTCTGAAACAGGACCTTCTGATACAGGGTCCCTTCAAACATCAAAATCTAACTTCTCTGAAGCTGACTGCTTGGAAATTGAACGCTTGATTTTATCAAGACGTGGATTTTCTGAGTCAGTTATTGATACCTTAATACAGGCTAGGAAACCTGTTACCAGAAAGATTTACCATAAGATATGGCGTAAATACCTATATTGGTGTGAATCCAAAGGTTACTCTTGGAGTAAGGTTAGGATTCCTAGGATATTGTCTTTTCTACAAGAAGGTTTAGAAAAGGGTTTATCTGCTAGTTCATTAAAGGGACAGATCTCAGCTCTGTCCATTCTGTTACACAAACGTCTGTCAGAAGTTCCTGACGTCCAGGCTTTTTGTCAGGCTTTGGCCAGAATTAAGCCTGTGTTTAAAACTGTTGCTCCACCATGGAGTTTAAACCTTGTTCTTAATGTTTTACAGGGCGTTCCGTTTGAACCCCTTCATTCCATTGATATAAAGTTGTTATCTTGGAAAGTTCTATTTTTAATGGCTATTTCCTCGGCTCGAAGAGTCTCTGAATTATCAGCCTTACATTGTGATTCTCCTTATTTGATTTTTCATTCGGATAAGGTAGTCCTGCGTACTAAACCTGGGTTCTTACCTAAGGTAGTTACTAACAGGAATATCAATCAAGAGATTGTTGTTCCTTCCTTATGCCCAAATCCTTCAAAGAAGGAACGTCTACTGCACAACCTGGATGTAGTCCGTGCTCTAAAATTTTACTTACAGGCAACTAAGGAATTTCGACAAACGTCTTCTCTGTTTGTCATTTACTCTGGGCAGAGGAGAGGTCAAAAAGCTTCCGCTACCTCTTTCTTTTTGGCTTCGTAGCATAATTCGTTTAGCTTATGAGACTGCTGGACAGCAGCCTCCTGAAAGAATTACAGCTCATTCTACTAGAGCTGTGGCTTCCACTTGGGCCTTCAAGAATGAGGCCTCTGTTGAACAGATTTGCAAGGCTGCAACTTGGTCTTCGCTTCATACTTTTTCCAAATTTTACAAATTTGACACTTTTGCTTCATCAGAGGCTATTTTTGGGAGAAAGGTTCTTCAGGCAGTGGTTCCTTCTGTATAAAGAGCCTGCCTATCCCTCCCGTCATCCGTGTACTTTTGCTTTGGTATTGGTATCCCAGAAGTAATGATGACCCGTGGACTGATCACACTTAACAGAAGAAAACATAATTTATGCTTACCTGATAAATTCCTTTCTTCTGTAGTGTGATCAGTCCACGGCCCGCCCTGTTTTTAAGGCAGGTAAATATTTTTTGATTTATACTCCAGTCACCACTTCACCCTTGGCTTTTCCTTTCTCGTTGGTCCTTGGTCGAATGACTGGGGGTGACGTAGAGGGGAGGAGCTATATGCAGCTCTGCTGGGTGAATCCTCTTGCACTTCCTGTTGGGGAGGAGTAATATCCCAGAAGTAATGATGACCCGTGGACTGATCACACTACAGAAGAAAGGAATTTATCAGGTAAGCATAAATTATGTTTTTTTTATTTGCTTTTCACAACAGGAGACTGCTAGATAGCGCTGCGGAATCTGTTGGCGCTCTACAAATACCTGATAATAGTTCATGTGGGCCATATAGATAACATTGTGTTCACGTCTGAGGAGTTAAGAGTTAGCCCAACACAGTACTAAATGCAAATCAATATATAATAAATAAAAAGCCATGTGATCAGGGGGCTGTCAGAAGATGCTTAGGTCATCACAGAGGTAAAAAGTATTAATAGAACTGTTGGCTGTGCAAAACTGGGGAATGGGTAATAAAGGGATTATCTATCTTTTAAAACAATAAAAATTATATTGTAGACTGTCCCTTTAAAATAATGGAGCAAGATTTAATTAATTAGGGTCAGTGACTTTCTGTGAACCATGGAATAGATGCAATATCATTTAAAGTTAATAAAAAATAAATAAAAAAAGAATAAATTAAATATATAAACACACACACTATGATTTGACTCTCTAAATGTAATATAATAGCAGTGTGTCTGTATTTTAGAAGAGGATTATTAAAAGTATATAAAATCAAAATGTGTAGGTTTTTTGTTTTGTTTATCATTTTTCAGATATTTAAAATTGTATTCTCTATTATCAAAATTGCATTGTTCTCTTGTTGTTTGTTGAAAAGATATCTAGATAGGCAGCGTGCATATTTCTGCAGCACTACATGACATGAATATAGTGCTGCCATCTAGTGCTCTTGCTATATTGCAGCAGTTTTGCTACAGACACATGCACAATCCTTTCATTCCCTTTTTGCTTTTCAACAAAGGATAGCAAGAAAATTAGATAATAGAAGTAAATGGTAAAGTTGTTTAAAATGGTATATTCTGACGTACAATTTTTTTTTTTTGTCATTTTAAGCTCTGTTAATCATCTTCTCTCTTACAGCCGGTAGCTGAACCTATCCCCATATGCAGTTTCTGTCTGGGAACAAAGGAGCAAAACAGAGATAAGAAACAAGAAGAACTTATATCATGTGCAGACTGTGGAAACAGCGGTGAGTACAATTGATATCACTGTACATTTAGTTTCCAAATGTGTCCCTTTTTCTATTGGTCAAACAGCATATTGTCACCCTCTGCCTCTTAATCCCAAGTAAGTGATATACTTAGACGTTATTCATTGAGACAGTGAACATAAAATCTTTCTGTAGTTTTACACTGGCAGACTTTCACATGCTTTGTTTCCTTCTCTGCTTAGGGCATCCATCCTGTCTGAAGTTTTCCCCAGAGCTGACAGTACGTGTTAAAGCACTGCGCTGGCAATGCATTGAATGCAAGACGTGCAGCTCATGCCGTGACCAAGGAAAAAATGCTGTGAGTGTTTCTTATCCCAAACTCACACCTGTCTTTTGACATTTTGACACAATTTACTTGATCAAATATTTAAGAAGAAAAAAAGTGGAAGTGAAAAATTGTGTTCAGATTTTTTTGTGTGGTTATCTTTATGAAAATATATTAATTTCTTTAACAAGATATGACAAGTCCACGGATTTCATCCTTATATGATTACGCCTCCTGGTCAGCAGGAATTGGCAATGAGCACCACAGCAGAGCTGTATATATAGCTCCTTCCTTCCCTCCCACCCAGTCATTCTCTTTGCCTGTGTTAGTGATAGGAAGAGGTAAAGTGAGGTGTTAGTTTAGATTTCTCTTGTTAAGTGTATCCAATCCACGGATCATCCATTACTTGTGGGATATTCTCCTTCCCAACAGGAAGTTGCAAGAGGATCACCCACAGCAGAGCTGCTATATAGCTCCTCCCCTCACTGCCATATCGAGTCATTCTCTTGCAACTCTCAACTAAGATGGAGGTCGTAAGAGGACTGTGGTGTTTTATACTTAGTTTATTTCTTCAATCAAAAGTTTGTTATTTTTAAATGGTACCGGAGTGTACTGTTTATCTCAGGCAGTATTTAGAAGAAGAATCTGCCTGCGTTTTCTATGATCTTAGCAGAAGTAACTAAGATCCTTTGCTGTTCTCACATATTCTGAGGAGTGAGGTAACTTCAGAGGGGGAATAGCGTGCAGGTTTTCCTGCAATAAGGTATGTGCAGTTAAAATATTTTTCTAGGGATGGAATTTGCTAGAAAATGCTGCTGATACCGAAGTAATGTAAGTAAAGCCTTAAATGCAGTGATAGCGACTGGTATCAGGCTTATTAATAGAGATACATACTCTTATAAAAGTGTATTTTAAAACGTTTGCTGGCATGTTTAAAAGCAGTTGTGCTTTTTCAGATTCAATGGATAAAAAATTGGAGGGTTACCTTAAGAAAATGTTTATTCAATAAGGTTTTATTTTACAGCCCCTTGCATGCATTGCGCCTGTCACTGCTGCGGCGGCATTCTGGTTTGAGGCCCTGGAAGAGGCCATCCAGACAGCTCCATTGAATGAAATTTTTGACAAGCTTAGAACGCTTAAGCTAGCTAACTCATTTGTTTCTGATGCCATTGTTCATTTGACTAAACTAACGGCTAAGAATTCCGGATTCGCCATCCAGGCGCGTAGGGCGCTATGGCTTAAATCCTGGTCAGCTGACGTGACTTCAAAGTCTAAATTACTCAACATTCCTTTCAAGGGGCAGACCTTATTCGGGCCTGGCTTGAAGGAAATTATTGCTGACATTACTGGAGGCAAGGGTCATACCCTTCCTCAGGACAGGGCCAAATCAAAGGCCAAACAGTCTAATTTTCGTGCCTTTCGAAATTTCAAGGCAGGAGCAGCATCAACTTCCTCCGCTTCAAAACAAGAGGGAACTGTTGCTCATTCCAGACAGGCCTGGAAACCTAACCAGTCCTGGAACAAGGGCAAACAGGCCAGGAAGCCTGCTGCTGCCCCCAAGACAGCATGAAGGAATGGCCCCCTATCCGGAAACGGATCTAGTGGGGGGGCAGACTTTCTCTCTTCGCCCAGGCGTGGGCAAGAGATGTTCAGGATCCCTGGGCGTTGGAGATCATATCTCAGGGATATCTTCTGGACTTCAAAGCTTCTCCTCCACAAGGGAGATTTCATCTTTCAAGGTTATCATCAAACCAGATAAAGAAAGAGGCATTCCTAAGCTGTGTGCAAGACCTCCTAGTAATGGGAGTGATCCATCCAGTTCCGCGGACGGAACAAGGACAGGGATTTTATTCAAATCTGTTTGTGGTTCCCAAGAAAGAGGGAACCTTCAGACCAATCTTGAATCTAAAGATCTTAAACAAATTCCTCAGAGTTCCATCATTCAAAATGGAAACTATTCGGACCATCCTACCCATGATCCAAGAGGGTCAGTACATGACCACAGTGGACTTAAAGGATGCCTACCTTCACATACCGATTCACAAAGATCATCATCGGTTCCTAAGGTTTGCCTTTCTAGACAGGCATTACCAATTTGTAGCTCTTCCCTTCGGGTTGGCCACTGCCCCGAGAATTTTTACAAAGGTTCTGGGCTCACTTCTGGTGGTTCTAAGACCGCGAGGCATAGCGGTGGCTCCTTACCTGGACGATATCCTGATACAGGCGTCAAGCTTTCAAATTGCCAAGTCTCATACAGAGATAGTTCTGGCATTTCTGAGGTCGCATGGGTGGAAAGTGAACGTGGAAAAGAGTTCTCTATCACCACTCACAAGAGTCTCCTTCCTAGGGACTCTTATGGATTCTGTAGAGATGAAAATTTACCTGACGGAGTTCAGGTTATCAAAACTTCTAAATGCTTGCCGTGTCCTTCATTCCATTCCATGCCCATCAGTGGCTCAGTGCATGGAAGTAATCGGCTTAATGGTAGCGGCAATGGACATAGTGCCATTTGCGCGCCTACATCTCAGACCGCTGCAATTATGCATGCTAAGTCACTGGAATGGGGATTACTCAGATTTGTCCCCTCTACTAAATCTGGATCAAGAGACCAGAGATTCTCTTCTCTGGTGGCTTTATCGGGTCCATCTGTCCAAGGGTATGACCTTTCGCAGGCCAGATTGGACGATTGTAACAAGAGATGCCAGCCTTCTAGGTTGGGGCGCAGTCTGGAACTCCCTGAAGGCTCAGGGATCGTGGACTCAGGAGGAGAAACTCCTCCCAATAAATATTCTGGAGTTAAGAGCAATATTCAATGCTCTTCTAGCTTGGCCTCAGTTGGCAACATTGAGGTTCATCAGATTTCAGTCGGACAACATCACGACTGTGGCTTACATCAACCATCAAGGGGGCACCAGGAGTTCCCTAGCGATGTTAGAAGTCTCAAAGATAATTCGCTGGGCAGAGTCTCACTCTTGCCACCTGTCAGCGATCCACATCCCAGGCGTAGAGAACTGGGAGGCGGATTTTCTAAGTCGTCAGACTTTTCATCCGGGGGAGTGGGAACTCCATCCGGAGGTGTTTGCTCAACTGGCCCATCGTTGGGGCAAACCAGAACTGGATCTCATGGCGTCTCGCCAGAACGCCAAGCTTCCTTGTTACGGATCCGGGTCCAGGGACCCAGAAGCGACGCTGATAGATGCTCTAGCAGCTCCTTGGTTCTTCAACCTGGCCTATGTGTTTCCACCGTTTCCTCTGCTCCCTCGACTGATTGCCAAAATCAAACAGGAGAGAGCATCAGTGATTCTGATAGCGCCTGCGTGGCCACGCAGGACCTGGTATGCAGACCTAGTGGACATGTCATCTCTTCCACCATGGACTCTGCCTCTGAGGCAGGACCTTCTAATACAAGGTCCTTTCAATCATCCAAATCTACTTTCTCTGAGACTGACTGCATGGAGATTGAACGCTTGATTCTATCAAGGCGTGGCTTCTCCGAGTCAGTCATTGATACCTTAATACAGGCTCGGAAGCCTGTCACCAGGAAAATCTACCATAAGATATGGCGTAAATATCTTTATTGGTGTGAATCCAAGGGTTACTCATGGAGTAAGGTTAGGATTCCTAGGATATTGTCCTTTGTACAAACCCTCTTGGAGAAAGGCTTATCAGCTAGTTCTTTAAAAGGACAGATCTCTGCTCTGTCCTTTTGCACAAGCGTCTGGCAGAAGTTCCAGACGTCCAGGCATTTTGTCAGGCTTTGGTTAGGATTAAGCCTGTGTTTAAAACTGTTGCTCCCCCGTGGAGCTTAAACTTGGTTCTTAAAGTTTTTCAGGGAGTTCAGTTTGAACCCCTTCATTCCATTGATATTAAACTTTTAGCTTGGAAAGTTCTGTTTTTGATGGCTATTTCCTCGGCTCGAAGAGTCTCTGAGTTATCTGCCTTACATTGTGATTCTCCTTATCTGATTTTTCATTCAGACAAGGTAGTTCTGCGTACCAAACCTGGGTTTTTACCTAAGGTGGTTTCTAACAGGAATATCAATCAAGAGATTGTTGTTCCATCATTGTGTCCTAATCCTTCAAAGAAGGAACGTCTTTTGCATAATCTGGACGTAGTCCGTGCCTTGAAGTTTTACTTACAGGCTACTAAAGATTTTCATCAAACATCTGCCCTGTTTGTCGTTTACTCTGGACAGAGGAGAGGTCAAAAAGCTTCGGCAACCTCTCTCTCTCCTTTTGGCTTCGGAGCATAATACGCTTAGCCTATGAGACTGCTGGACAGCAGCCCCCTGAAAGGATTACAGCTCATTCTACTAGAGCTGTGGCTTCCACCTGGGCCTTTAAAAATGAGGCCTCTGTTGAACAGATTTGCAAGGCTGCGACTTGGTCTTCGCTTCACACCTTTTCAAAATTTTACAAATTTGACACTTTTGCTTCTTCGGAGGCTGTTTTTGGGAGAGAGGTTCTACAGGCAGTGGTTCCTTCCGTTTAATCCTGCCTTGTCCCTCCCATCATCTGTGTACTTTAGCTTTGGTATTGGTATCCCACAAGTAATGGATGATCCATGGACTGGATACACTTAACAAGAGAAAACATAATTTATGCTTACCTGATAAATGTATTTCTCTTGTAGTGTATCCAGTCCACGGCCCGCCCTGTCCTTTTAAGGCAGGTCTAAATTTCAATTAAACTACAGTCACCACTGCACCCTATGGTTTCTCCTTTCTCGTCTTGTTTCGGTCGAATGACTGGATATGGCAGTGAGGGGAGGAGCTATATAGCAGCTCTGCTGTGGGTGATCCTCTTTCAACTTCCTGTTAGGAAGGAGAATATACCAAAAGTAATGGATGATCCGTGGACTGGATACACTACAAGATAAATAAATTTATCAGGTAAGCATAAATTATGTTTCTTCAATCAAGAAGTTTTTTTTTTTTTTAAATGGTGCCAGTGAGTACTATTTTTCTCGGGGAGAAATAGTCAATAACTTCCCAAGAGGAGTGGAGACATCTTATTTTCTGCCCTGATGTTGATGATCTTAGCAAACATTATCTAAGATCTTGCTGGTTCCCACAGAGTGGTTGAAGGTAGTGTAAAGAAACATCTTCAGTGTGGAGAACCGTGTCATGCTACAAGCAGCATTGAGGTATGTTCAGTCATTTGTTTCTGGAGAGACTAGATGCATCAGAACAGGCTGACATTATTCCCTAACTGGGGAGGGGTAATCAGTATGCACTATATGAAAGGAAATGGTGTACCTGGAATTCCCTTTTATTTTGATTACTTATCAGTGTGTTTGGTGTTTCAATATACTGTGTGGGCTGACGCTGGGAGATGCGGTTTGCTGCTTAAGGGCTGTCGTTATTATGTCATTATAACTGGCTTGGCAGAGAGCAATATTCCATGTTTGTCGCGCTTTTATTAAAGTGTGTGTATCAGAGTGGCACATGGCGTTTTATAGTGATTTAAGTTGGGAAACAGACATGTTGTTTTCTTTCATGTAATTGGCAAGAGTCCATGAGCTAGTGACATATGGGATATACAATCCTACCAGGAGGGGCAAAGTTTCCCAAACCTCAAAATGCCTATAAATACACCCCTCACCACACCCACAGTTCAGTTTGTGCTAAGATTTCTACGTTGATATGCGCTTCTCAGCATTGTTGAAGCCTGATTCCTGTCAGAGTACAGCGAATGTCAGAGGGATTTGAAGGGAGTATCACTTATTTGAATACGATGATTTCCCTAACTGGGGTCTATTTCATAGGTTCTCTGTTATCGGTCGTAGAGATTCATCTCCTACCTCCCTTTTCAGATCGACGATATACTCTCAATTTACCATTACCTCTACTAATAACTGTTTTAGTACTGGTTTGGCTATCTGCTATATGTGGATGGGTGTCTTTTGGTAAGTATGTTTCTCTTGTAAGGTGTATCCAGTCCACGGGTTCATCCATTACTTGTGGGATATTCTCCTTCCCAACAGGAAGCTGCAAGAGGACACCCACAGCAGAGCTGTCTATATAGCTCCTCCCCTAACTGCCACCCCCAGTCATTCTCTTGCAGCTCTCGACAAGAAAGGAAGTATCAAGAGAGATGTGGTGACTTAGTGTAGTTTTACCTTCAATCAAAATTTTCTTATTTTAAACGGTACCGGGGTTGTACTGTTTTACTCTCAGGCAGAAATTAGAAGAAGAATCTGCCTGGAGGTTTGATGATCTTAGCGGTTTGTAACTAAGGTCCATTGCTGTTCTCACGCATAACTGAAGAGTATGGCAAAGACTCCAGTTGGGGGAACGGTTTGCAGATTACCTGCTTTGAGGTATGTTCAGTATATTTATTTCTAGAGAGTTAAGGTCTAGAAAATGCTGACAGAGCCTTGCATAATTGAGGTAAGCCTGATGCAGTGATTTAACGACTGGGATCATGCTTACAAAAAAGGATAATATTCATGTTAATACTCATATTTCTTAGTGACAAAACGTTTACTTGTTATATAGAAAGAACATTTTTTCTCTGAGGGTGATCGGTTTTTTTGGGGCCTCGTTTCCACATGGCTAGTCAGATACTCCTAGGAGTATTTTCTTAAGGCCCTCTGACATTGAGTGCATGGTGGGAGGGGCCTATTTTCGCACTCTAGATGCGCAGTTCATATTCAGACTGAGACATCCAGCTTCCCTAAAGGAGTCCTCTGGCATCTGAGGACCACTATAGAGGGCTTATTCCCTTCCTAAATCGTATTTGAGGGCAGGTAAGAGCCACAGCAGAGCTGTGGCAAGGTGTTTAACTGTTTATTAACGTTTTTCAAATCCGATTTGGGGCCTAAAGGGTTAACCATCCATTTGCAAGTGGCTGCAATGCTGCTTTAGTCCCTTATACACACTGTAAAAAATTCGAAGAGTTTACTACTTTTTAACACTGTTTTGCAGTTTGTGATAGTTTTTTTTCTCTTAAAGGCACAGTACCGTTTTTATTTAATTGCTGTTCCACATTTATTAGTGTTTTACAAGCTTGCTGGTCTCATTACTAGTCTGTTAAACATGTCTGACATAGAGGAAACTCCTTGTTCAATATGTTTAGAAGCCATTGTGGAACCCCCTCTTAGAATGTGTACCAAATGTACTGAAATTTCTAAAACTTTTAAAGATCATATTATGGCATTTAAAGATTTATCACCAGAGGTTTCACAGACTGACAAAAGGGAGGTTATGCCATTTAGCTCTCCCCACGTGTCAGAACCTATTACTCCCGCTCAAGTGACGCCAAGTACATCTAGCGCGTCCAATGCGTTTACCTTACAAGACATGGCGGCAGTTATGAATAATACCCTCACAGAGGTATTGTCCAAACTGCCAGGGTTACAAGGAAAGCGAGACAGCTCTGGGGCTAGAACAAATACAGAGCTTTCTGAAGCTTTAGTAGATATGTCCGATATACCCTCACAATGCTCCGAAGCCGTGGCAAGGGATTTGCTATCTGAGGGTGAGATTTCAGATTCAGGGAAGACGTTACTTCAGTCCGATTCTGAAATGACAGCCTTTAAATTTAAGCTTGAACACCTCCGCTTATTGCTCAGGAAGGTTTTAGCGACTCTGGATGACTTTGACCCCTTTGTAGTTCCAGAGAAATTGTGTAAAATGGACAAATACTTTGCAGTGCCTGTTTACACTGATGTTTTTCCAGTCCCTAAGAAGAGGTTTTCGGAAATTATTACTAAGGAATGGGATAGACCAGGTGTACCGTTCTCTACCCCTCCTGCTTTTAAAAAGATGTTTCCCATAGATGCCGCCATACGAGACTCGTGGCAGACGGTCCCTAAGGTGGAGGGAGCAGTCTCTACCCTAGCTAAGCGTACAACTATCCCCGTCGAGGACAGTTGTGCTTTCTTAGATCCTATGGATAAAAAATTGGAGGGTCTCCTTAAGAAATTTTTTATCCATCAAGGTTTTATTCTCCAGCCTCTTGCATGCATTGCCCCAGTTACTGCTGCAGACGTTACTTCAAAGTCTAAGCTTCTTAACATCCCCTTCAAAGGACAGACCCTATTCGGGCAGGGCCTGAAGGAGTTCATTTCTGATATTACTGGAGGAAAAGGTCATGCCCTTCCTCAGGATAGGTCCAATAAATTAAGGACCAAACAGAATAATTTTCGTTCATTTCGAAACTTCAAGAGTGGCGCAGCTTCAGCTTCCTCTAATGCAAAGCAAGAGGGAAATTTCGCCCAGTCCAAACCAGTCTGGAGACTGAAGCAGGCCAAAAAACCTGCTGCCGCCTCTAAGACAGCATGAAGGAGTAGCCCCTGATCTGGGACCGGATCTAGTAGGGGGCAGACTTCCTCTCTTCGCCCAGGCTTGGGCAAGAGACGTCCAGGATCCCTGGGCATTAGAGATTGTTTCCCAGGGAAATCTTCTGGACTTCAAAGCTTCATCTCCAAAGGGGAGATGTCATCTCTCACAATTATCTGTAAACCAGATAAAGAGAGAGGCATTCTTACGTTGTGTTCAAGACCTTCTGGTTATGGGAGTGATCCACCCAGTTCCAAGGGAGGAACAGGGGCAGGGCTTTTATTCAAATCTGTTTATAGTTCCCAAAAAAGAGGGAACTTTAAGACCAATCTTGGATCTCAAGATCCTAAACAAATTTCTCAGGGTCCCATCCTTCAAGATCGAGACTATCCGAACCATCCTCCCTATGATCCAGGAGGGTCAATTTATGACTACCGTGGACTTAAAGGATGCTTATCTCCACATTCCGATTCACAGAGATC
This sequence comes from Bombina bombina, assembly GCF_027579735.1. Lineage (NCBI taxonomy): Eukaryota > Metazoa > Chordata > Amphibia > Anura > Bombinatoridae > Bombina > Bombina bombina. Next base: position 743,776,973 of record NC_069504.1, on the reverse strand, counting down.
ATCATCGGTTCCTTAGCTTCGCCTTCCTAGACAGGCATTACCAGTTTGTGGCTCTTCCCTTCGGGCTAGCCACGGCACCAAGAATCTTTACGAAGGTTCTAGGGTCCCTACTGGCAGTTCTAAGGCCACGAGGCATAGCGGTGGCTCCTTACCTAGACGACATTCTAATACAGACGTCGACTTTTCAAATCGCCAAGTCCCATACGGACATTGTTCTGGCCTTTCTGAGGTCTCACGGGTGGAAGGTGAACGAAGAAAAGAGTTCTCTCTCCCTTCTCACAAGAGTTTCCTTCCTAGGAACACTGATCAATTCAGTAGAAATGAATTTTTTTTCTGACAGAGGTCAGGTTATCAAAGTTTCTAACTTCCTCCCGTGCTCTTCATTCCACTTCACGGCCGTCAGTGGCTCAGTGTATGGAAGTAATCGGCCTAATGGTAGTGGCAATGGACATAGTTCCGTTTGCCCGCCTACATCTCTCAGACCACTGCAACTTTGCATGCTCAATCAGTGGAATGGGGACTACACAGATTTGTCCCCTCTGCTAAATCTGGATCAAGAGACCAGGGATTCTCTTCTCTGGTGGTTATCTCGGGTCCATCTGTCCAGGGGAATGAGCTTCCGCAGGCCAGAATGGACTATAGTGACGACAGATGCCAGCCTTCTGGGCTGGGGCGCAGTCTGGAACTCCCTGAAGGCTCAGGGTTCGTGGACTCGGGAGGAAGCCCTCCTTCCGATAAACATTCTGGAACTGAGAGCGATATCCAATGCTCTTCAGGCTTGGCCTCAACTAGCTGCGGTCAGGTTCATCAGATATCAGTCGGACAATATCATGACTGTAGCCTATATCAACCATCCGGGGGGAACAAGAAGCCCCCTGGCAATGTTGGAGGTTTCAAAGATAATTATATGGGCAGAGGTTCACTCTTGCCATCTCTCAGCTATCCATATCCCAGGAGTAGAGAACTGGGAGGCGGATTTTCTAAGTCGGCAGACTTTTCATCCGGGGGAGTGGGAGCTCCATCCGGAGGTATTTGCCCAGCTGATTCAACTATGGGGCAAACCAGAACTAGATCTGATGGTGTCTCGGCAGAACGCCAAGCTTCCTTGTTACGGGTCCAGGTCAAGGGATCCCCAGGCAGCGCTGATAGATGCTCTAGCAGTGCCCTGGTCCTTCAGCCTGGCTTATGTGTTCCCACCATTTCCTCTCCTCCCTCGTCTGATTGCCAAGATCAAGCAGGAGAGAGCTTCTGTGATTTTGATTGCACCTGTGTGGCCAGGCAGGACTTGGTATGCTGATCTGGTGGACATGTCATCCTTTCCACCATGGACTCTGCCGCTGAGGCAGGACCTTCCACTCCAAGGCCCATTCAAACATCCAAATCTAATTTCTCTGGCTGACTGCTTGGAGATTGAACGCTTGATTTTATCAAAACGTGGTTTCTCTGAGTCGGTCATTGATACCTTAATTCAGGCTTGAAAGCCTGTCACCAGGAAAATCTATCATAAGATATGGTGTAAATATCTTCATTGGTATGAATCCAAGGGTTACTCATGGAGTAAGGTCAGGATTCCTAGGATATTATCCTTTCTCCAAGAAGGATTGGAGAAGGGATTGTCGGCTAGTTCCTTAAAGGGACAGATTTCTGCTCTGTCCTTCTGTGCAAGCGTCTGGCAGATGTTCCAGACGAGCTAAGTGGGGGGAGGGGAGCGCTCTGGTGTGAGCTGTGAGTAGGATTGTGGTTAGATGTGTTTTATGTGAGCCAATCTTTGATTGGTGTCAGTGGTGAATAAAATAAAATAATAATATAGTGAATAACTAAATCAAAATAATATATAACCAATCTTTGATTGGGATATATTTCTAATATATCTAGTGAAGTGTGAGATAGTTATCTCAAATAGTATAACCAATCTTTGATTGGGATATATTTTCTAATATATCTAATATATCTAGTGAAGTGTGAGATAGTTATCTCAAATAGTGTATGAGACTATTATCTCGAATGTTAACAATGTGTGTCACTCTAAACTATATGACTAGGTTTGATAGAATAAATTCGGTGCCCTTCTTGGGGGTATTAAAACCACATTAATATAAATTGGAAATGAGACGATATATTCAGATAAGTGTTCATATAATTTTACTAAGCAATATTTAAAAGATAATTTGTTTTATACATTGACTTATTGATAACCATATAAAAGTGTAATCATAAAATACAAAATGCTAAATAGCAGTTACGTTATACTCGCCAAATATTTCTTATAGGTCAGCGACTCTAAAATACTAAGAATGACTTATCTCCTAGAACTCATTAATGTTAGCAATGGTGCTGGTGATTGTATTGTGTATACAATCGCTATAGATGTGCAGCTTGTAGGATAATAAACATTGATGTCAATACAGAGACAATTCCTTAAAAGATATATATATATATATATATATATATATATATATATATATATATATATATATATATATATATATATATATATATATATTCCTTGACTGATATATGTGGAAAACAGATGTAAATGCACATCAGATGTAAATGTACATCAAATCCAATGGCGATTGTGAATGTTAGCGTTAATGGTAACAGTGTTAATGATCCTGGTTAAAAACCTATAGTTAAATATGTATAGGTATACGTTGGTCGTCAAATGACAGTTCTGTGAATAATATGATGTATGAGTTGTGGCCACAACTATTTGTATTTATCCAAGGGTATTTGTCCCTGTTAAAAATGCTCTCTGTTCAGAGCGTTTGTTTATAGTATAAAATGTCACTGTTAAAAATGGCTCAAAATCTGAGCATGTGAGTCAAACGGCGTGAAGCAGTGCTCCCCCTTGCCGTACTACTGATTTCCCTTACCTCCTCTTCAATATTGTCGGTGTTCAGAAGGTTACCTGGCAGGTTTCTGCTGCGGGTTTGTTGATTCTTTTTCTTTTCGGCGTCTCACCGTTTTGAACAGAGAGCATTTTTAACAGGGACAAATACCCTTGGATAAATACAAATAGTTGTGGCCACAACTCATACATCATATTATTCACAGAACTGTCATTTGACGATCAACGTATACCTATACATATTTAACTATAGGTTTTTAACCAGGATCATTAACACTGTTACCATTAACGCTAACATTCACAATCGCCATTGGATTTGATGTACATTTACATCTGATGTGCATTTACATCTGTTTTCCACATATATCAGTCAAGGAATATATATATATATCTTTTAAGGAATTGTCTCTGTATTGACATCAATGTTTATTATCCTACAAGCTGCACATCTATAGCGATTGTATACACAATACAATCACCAGCACCATTGCTAACATTAATGAGTTCTAGGAGATAAGTCATTCTTAGTATTTTAGAGTCGCTGACCTATAAGAAATATTTGGCGAGTATAACGTAACTGCTATTTAGCATTTTGTATTTTATGATTACACTTTTATATGGTTATCAATAAGTCAATGTATAAACAAATTATCTTTTAAATATTGCTTAGTAAAATTATATGAACACTTATCTGAATATATCGTCTCATTTCCAATTTATATTAATGTGGTTTTAATACCCCCAAGAAGGGCACCGAATTTATTCTATCAAACCTAGTCATATAGTTTAGAGTGACACACATTGTTAACATTCGAGATAATAGTCTCATACACTATTTGAGATAACTATCTCACACTTCACTAGATATATTAGATATATTAGAAAATATATCCCAATCAAAGATTGGTTATACTATTTGAGATAACTATCTCACACTTCACTAGATATATTAGAAATATATCCCAATCAAAGATTGGTTATATATTATTTCTCCAACATAGGTGTGTCCGGTCCACGGCGTCATCCTTATTTGTGGGATATTCTCTTCCCCAACAGGAAATGGCAAAGAGCCCAGCAAAGCTGGTCACATGATCCCTCCTAGGCTCCGCCTACCCCAGTCATTCTCTTTGCCGTTGTACAGGCAACATCTCCACGGAGATGGCTTAGAGTTTTTTAGTGTTTAACTGTAGTTTTTATTATTCAATCAAGAGTTTGTTATTTTAAAATAGTGCTGGTATGTACTATTTACTCTGAAACAGAAAAGAGATGAAGATTTCTGTTTGTATGAGGAAAATGATTTTAGCAACCGTTACTAAAATCCATGGCTGTTCCACACAGGACTGTTGAGAGGAATTAACTTCAGTTGGGGGAACAGTGAGCAGTCTTTTGCTGCTTGAGGTATGACACATTCTAACAAGACGATGTAATGCTGGAAGCTGTCATTTTCCCTATGGGATCCGGTAAGCCATTTTTATTCAGACAGTAAATAAGGGCTTCACAAGGGCTTATTAAGACTGTAGACATTTTCTGGGCTAAATCGATCATATTTACACATATTTAGCCTTGAGGAATCATTTAATCTGGGTATTTTTTGTAAAATAATATCGGCAGGCACTGTTTTAGACACCTTATTCTATAGGGGCTTTCCCTAATCATAGTCAGAGCCTCATTTTCGCGCCGGTATGGCGCACTTGTTTTTGAGAACAGCATGACATGCAGCTGCATGTGTGTGGAGCTCTGATACATAGAAAAGTCTTTCTGAAGGCATCATTTGGTATCGTATTCCCCTTTGGGCTTGGTTGGGTCTCAGCAAAGCAGATTCCAGGGACTGTAAAGGGGTTAAATATAAAAACGGCTCCGGTTCCGTTATTTTAAGGGTTAAAGCTTCCAAATTTGGTGTGCAATACTTTTAAGGCTTTAAGACACTGTGGTGAAATTTTGGTGAATTTTGAACAATTCCTTCATACTTTTTCGCAATTGCAGTAATAAAGTGTGTTCAGTTTAAAATTTAAAGTGACAGTAACGGTTTTATTTTAAAACGTTTTTTGTGCTTTGTTATCAAGTTTATGCCTGTTTAACATGTCTGAACTACCAGATAGATTGTGTTCTGACTGTGGGGAAGCCAAGGTTCCTTCTCATTTAAATAGACGTGATTTATGTCATAAAAAATTTAGTAAAAATGATGCCCAAGATGATTCCTCAAGTGAGGGGAGTAAGCATGGTACTGCATCATCCCCTCCTTCGTCTACACCAGTCTTGCCCATACAGGAGGCCCCTAGTACATCTAGCGCGCCAATACTCCTTACTATGCAACAATTAACGGCTGTAATGGATAATTCTATCAAAAACATTTTAGCCAATATGCCCACTTATCAGCAAAAGCGCGACTGCTCTGTTTTAGAAAATACTGAAGAGCATGAGGACGCTGATGATATTGTTTCTGAAGGGCCCCTACACCAGTCTGAGGGGGCCAGGGAAGGTTTTGTCTGAGGGAGAAATTTCAGATTCAGGAAAAATTTCTCAACAAGCTGAACCTGATGTGATTACTTTTAAATTTAAGTTGGAACATCTCCGCGCTCTGCTTAAGGAGGTGTTATCCAATTTGGATGATTGTGATTATCTGGTCATTCCAGAAACACTATGTAAAATGGACAAGTTCCTAGAGGCCCCGGGGCCCCCCGAAGCTTAGAAGATAGTTGTGCTTTCCAAGATCCTATGGATAAAAAATTAGAAGGTTTGCTAAAAAAGATGTTTGTTCAGCAAGGTTACCTTCTACAACCAATTGCATGCATTGTCCCTGTCACTACAGCCGCGTGTTTCTGGTTCGATGAGCTAGAAAAGGCGATTATTAGTAATTCTTCTTCTTATGAGGAGATTATGGACAGAATTCGTGCTCCTAAATTGGCTAATTCTTTCACCCTAGACGCCACCTTGCAATTGGCTAGGTTAGCGGCGAAAAATTCTGGGTTTGCTATTGTGGCGCGCAGAGCGCTTTGGTTAAAATCTTGGTCAGCGGATGCGTCTTCCAAGAACAAATTGTTTGACATTCCTTTCAAGGGGAAAACACTGTTTGGCCCTGACTTGAAAGAGATTATCTCTGATATCACTGGGGGCAAGGGCCACGCCCTTCCTCAGAATAGGTCTTTCAAGGCCAAAAATAAACCTAATTTTCGTCCCTTTCGCAGAAACGGACCAGCCCCAAGTGCTACGTCCTCTAAGCAGGAGGGTAATACTTCTCAAGCCAATCCAGCCTGGAGACCAATGCAAGGCTGGAACAAAGGAAAGCAGGCCAAGAAACCTGCCACTGCTCCCAAGACAGCATGAGATGCGGGCCCCCGATCCGGGACCGGATTTGGTGGGGGGCAGACTCTCTCTCTTCACTCAGGCTTGGGCAAGAGATGTTCTGGATCCTTGGGCGCTAGAAATAGTCTCCCAAGGTTATCTTCTGGAAGTGATTCATCCTGTTCCATTAAAAGAACGAGGGATGGGGTTCTACTCCAATCTGTTCGTAGTTCCCAAAAAAGAGGGAACGTTCAGACCAATCTTAGATCTCAAGATCCTAAACAAGTTTCTCAAGGTTCCATCGTCCAAAATGGAAACCATTCGAACTATCCTTCCATCCAGGAAGGTCAATTCTTGACCACGGTGGATTTAAAGGATGCGTATCTACATATTCCTGTCCACAAGGAACATCATCGGTTCCTAAGGTTCGCATTCCTGGACAAGCATTACCAGTTCGTGGCGCTTCCTTTCGGATTAGCCACTGCTCCAAGGATTTTCACAAAGGTACTAGGGTACCTTCTGGCGGTGCTAAGACCAAGGGGCATTGCTGTAGTACCTTACTTGGACGACATTCTGATTCAAGCGTCGTCCCTTCCTCAAGCAAAGGCTCACACGGACATAGTCCTGGCCTTTCTCAGATCTCACGGATGGAAAGTGAACGTGGAAAAGAGTTCTCTATCTCCGTCGACAAGAGTTCCCTTCTTGGGAACAATAATAGACTCCTTAGAAATGAGGATTTTTCTGACAGAAACCAGAAAAACAAAACTTCTAAACTCTTGTCGGATACTTCATTCCGTTCCTCTTCCTTCCATAGCGCAGTGCATGGAAGTGATAGGTTTGATGGTAGCGGCAATGGACATAGTTCCTTTTGCGCGCATTCATCTAAGACCATTACAACTGTGTATGCTCAGTCAGTGGAATGGGGACTATACAGACTTGTCTCCGAAGATACAAGTAAATCAGAGGACCAGAGACTCACTCCGTTGGTGGCTGTCCCTGGACAACCTGTCACAAGGGGTGACCTCCCGCAGACCAGAGTGGGTCATTGTCACGACCGACGCCAGTCTGATGGGCTGGGGCGCGGTCTGGGGATCCCTGAAAGCTCAGGGTCTTTGGTCTCGGGAAGAATCTCTTCTACCGATAAATATTCTGGAACTGAGAGCGATATTCAATGCTCTCAAGGCTTGGCCTCAGCTAGCGAGGGCCAAGTTCATACGTTTTCAATCAGACAACATGACGACTGTTGCGTACATCAACCATCAGGGGGGAACAAGGAGTTCCCTGGCGATGGAAGAAGTGACCAAAATCATTCAATGGGCGGAGACTCGCTCCTGCCACCTGTCTGCAATCCACATCCCAGGAGTGGAAAATTGGGAAGCGGATTTTCTGAGTCGTCAGACATTGCATCCGGGGGAGTGGGAACTCCATCCGGAAATCTTTGCCCAAATCACTCAACTGTGGGGCATTCCAGACATGGATCTGATGGCCTCTCGTCAGAACTTCAAGGTTCCTTGCTACGGGTCCAGATCCAGGGATCCCAAGGCGACTCTAGTAGATGCACTAGTAGCACCCTGGACCTTCAAACTAGCTTATGTATTCCCGCCGTTTCCTCTCATCCCCAGGCTGGTAGCCAGGATCAATCAGGAGAGGGCGTCGGTGATCTTGATAGCTCCTGCGTGGCCACGCAGGACTTGGTATGCAGATCTGGTGAATATGTCATCGGCTCCACCATGGAAGCTACCTTTGAGACGAGACCTTCTTGTTCAAGGTCCGTTCGAACATCCGAATCTGGTCCCACTCCAGCTGACTGCTTGGAGATTGAACGCTTGATCTTATCAAAGCGAGGGTTCTCAGATTCTGTTATTGATACTCTTGTTCAGGCCAGAAAGCCTGTAACTAGAAAAATTTACCACAAAATATGGAAAAAATATATCTGTTGGTGTGAATCTAAAGGATTCCCTTGGGACAAGGTAAAGATTCCTAGGATTCTATCCTTTCTTCAAGAAGGCTTGGAGAAAGGATTATCTGCAAGTTCCTTGAAGGGACAGATTTCTGCCTTGTCTGTGTTACTTCACAAAAAGCTGGCAGCTGTGCCAGATGTTCAAGCCTTTGTTCAGGCTCTGGTTAGAATCAAGCCTGTTTACAAACCTTTGACTCCTCCTTGGAGTCTCAACTTAGTTCTTTCAGTTCTTCAGGGGGTTCCGTTTGAACCCTTACATTCCGTTGATATTAAGTTATTATCTTGGAAAGTTTTGTTTTTGGTTGCAATTTCTTCTGCTAGAAGAGTTTCAGAATTATCTGCTCTGCAGTGTTCTCCTCCTTATCTGGTGTTCCATGCAGATAAGGTGGTTTTACGTACTAAACCTGGTTTTCTTCCAAAAGTTGTTTCTAACAAAAACATTAACCAGGAGATAGTCGTGCCTTCTTTGTGTCCGAAACCAGTTTCGAAGAAGGAACGTTTGTTGCACAATTTGGATGTTGTTCGCGCTCTAAAATTCTATTTAGATGCTACAAAGGATTTTAGACAAACATCTTCCTTGTTTGTTGTTTATTCTGGTAAAAGGAGAGGTCAAAAAGCAACTTCTACCTCTCTCTCTTTTTGGATTAAAAGCATCATCAGATTGGCTTACGAGACTGCCGGACGGCAGCCTCCTGAAAGAATCACAGCTCATTCCACTAGGGCTGTGGCTTCCACATGGGCCTTCAAGAACGAGGCTTCTGTTGATCAGATATGTAGGGCAGCGACTTGGTCTTCACTGCACACTTTTACCAAATTTTACAAGTTTGATACTTTTGCTTCTTCTGAGGCTATTTTTTGGGAGAAAGGTTTTGCAAGCCGTGGTGCCTTCCATTTAGGTGACCTGATTTGCTCCCTCCCTTCATCCGTGTCCTAAAGCTTTGGTATTGGTTCCCACAAATAAGGATGACGCCGTGGACCGGACACACCTATGTTGGAGAAAACAGAATTTATGTTTACCTGATAAATTACTTTCTCCAACGGTGTGTCCGGTCCACGGCCCGCCCTGGTTTTTTAATCAGGTCTGATAATTTATTTTCTTTAACTACAGTCACCACGGTATCATATGGTTTCTCCTATGCAAATATTCCTCCTTAACGTCGGTCGAATGACTGGGGTAGGCGGAGCCTAGGAGGGATCATGTGACCAGCTTTGCTGGGCTCTTTGCCATTTCCTGTTGGGGAAGAGAATATCCCACAAATAAGGATGACGCCGTGGACCGGACACACCGTTGGAGAAAGTAATTTATCAGGTAAACATAAATTCTGTTTTTGATTTAGTTATTCACTATATTATTATTTTATTTTATTCACCACTGACACCAATCAAAGATTGGCTCACATAAAACACATCTAACCACAATCCTACTCACAGCTCACACCAGAGCGCTCCCCTCCCCCCACTTAGCTTGTTTTCATCATCACATCTGATTTTGGGAGAGATCAGATTTAGGGGCAGCATAGTTGAGTCAGATATAATATCTCCACACACCATTTGCAGTAAGATGTTCCAGACATTCAGGCGTTTTGTCAGGCTTTAGTTAGAATCAAGCCTGTGTTTAAACCTGTTGCTCCGCCATGGAGTTTAAATTTAGTTCTTAAAGTTCTTCAAGGGGTTCCGTTTGAACCTCTGCATTCCATAGATATCAAGCTTTTATCTTGGAAATTTCTTTTTTTGGTAGCTATCTCTTCGGCTCGAAGAGTTTCAGAGTTATCTTCCTTACAGCGTGATTCCCCTTATCTGATCTTCCATGCAGATAAAGTAGTTTTGCGTACCAAACCTGGGTTTCTTCCTAAGGTGGTATCTAATAAGAATATCAATCAGGAGATTGTTGTTCCGTCACTGTGTCCTAATCCTTCTTCAAAGAAGGAACGTCTATTACACAATCTTGACGTGGTTCGTGCTTTCAAGTTTTATTTACAAGCTACTAAAGATTTAAGTCAAGCATCTGCATTGTTTATTGTCTACTCTGGACAGAGCAGAGGCCAAAAGGCTTCGGCATCTTCTTTCTTTTTGGCTGAGAAGCATAATCCGTTTAGCTTATGAGACTGCTGGCCAGCACCCTCCTTAAAAAATTACAGCTCATTCCACTAGTGCGGTAGCTTCCACATGGGCTTTTAAAAATGAGGCCTCTGTTGAACAGATTTGTAAGGCGGTGACTTGGTCTTCGCTTCATACTTTTTCTAAATTCTACAAATGTGATACTTTTGCTTCCTCGGAGGCTATTTTTGGGAGAAAGGTCTTGCAGGCAGTGGTGCCTTCCGTTTAAGTTCCTGCCTTGTCCCTCCCTTCATCCGTGTCCTAAAGCTTTGGTATTGGTATCCCACAAGTAATGGATGAACCCGTGGATACACCTTACAAGAGAAAACAAAATTTATGCTTACCTGATGAATTTCTTTCTCTTGTGGTGTATCCAGTCCACGGCCCGCCCTGTCACTTTTAAGGCAGGTGTTTTTATTTTTAAACTAGTCACCACTGCTCCCTATAGTTTCTCCTTTTTCTTGCTTGTGTTTGGTCGAATAACTGGGGGTGGCAGTTAGGGGAGGAGCTATATAGACAGCTCTGCTGTGGGTGTCCTCTTGCAGCTTTCTGTTGGGAAGGAGAATATCCCACAAGTAATAGATGAACCCGTGGACTGGATACACCACAAGAGAGAGAAATTTATCAGGTAAGCATACATTTTGTTTTTTTATTACTTAAGACACTCTCAGCTATGGTTTGGCACTTTATGCAAATTATATAAAGTTCTAAAAATATGTATTGTACTTATATTTGCCATGAGTCAGGTTCATGTATTTCCTTCAGCAGACTGTCAGTTTCATATTTGGGGAATTTAAACATTTTAAGAAATTTATTTCTTACCTGGGGTTTAGTCTTTTTTTCAATTGACTACTTCTTGCTATTGCGGGTATTAGGTCCGCGGGTGCTTCAAATGCTAAACTTTGTCATTCTTGGCGCGAAAATATTTTTGGCGCGAAAAAATACGTTTATGACGCAACTTTGTCATTTCCGGCGTCTTACGTGACACAGAGACCTTTCACACGGCGGCGTCATTAGTGACGCAAGTGTGTCATTTCCGGTTATTTTTGGCGCCAAAAAAAGTTTACGTTACGTTGTGCGTCATACTTGGCGGCAATTGTTTTTTCATTATTTCAAAACCCCATTGATGTTTGCCTCTTGCTTTTTTCTCTATCAGAGGCCTATGCTTTTGCATTTTTTCCCATTCCTGAAACTGTCATATAAGGAAATAGATAATTTTGCTTTATATGTTGTTTTTTCTCTTACATTGAGCAGAAGTTTCTGCTGGAACATTTCTGCCTGACATTAGTTCTACCAAAGCTAAGTGAATTTGTTGTAAAACTGTAGAAATTATTTCACCAAATGTCATTTGTAATAGTTGTCATGATAAACTTTTACATGCAGATAGTGTTTCCATCAGTAATAGTACATTGCCAGTTGCAGTCCCTTCAACTTCTAATGTGCGTGATATACCTGTAAATTTTAAAGAATTTGTTTCTGATTCTATTCTGAAGGCTTTGTCTGCTTTTCCACCTTCTAATAAACGTAAAAGGTCTTTTAAAACTTCTCATTTAGCTGATGAAATTTCAAATGACCAACAACATAATTTATCCTCTTCTGATGAGGATCTTTCTGAGACAGAAGATCCTTCTTCAGACATTGACACAGACAAATCTACTTATTTATTTAAAATAGAGTATATGCGTTCTTTATTAAAAGAAGTGTTAATTACTTTGGATATTGAGTTAACAAGTCCTGACGTTCAGTCTAATAAACGTTTAAATGCTGTTTCTCCAACATAGGTGTGTCCGGTCCACGGCGTCATCCTTACTTGTGGGATATTCTCTTCCCCAACAGGAAATGGCAAAGAGCCCAGCAAAGCTGGTCACATGATCCCTCCTAGGCTCCGCCTACCCCAGTCATTCTCTTTGCCGTTGTACAGGCAACATCTCCACGGAGATGGCTTAGAGTTTTTTAGTGTTTAACTGTAGTTTTTATTATTCAATCAAGAGTTTGTTATTTTGAAATAGTGCTGGTATGTACTATTTACTCAGAAACAGAAAAGAGATGAAGATTTCTGTTTGTATGAGGAAAATGATTTTAGCAACCGTAACTAAAATCCATGGCTGTTCCACACAGGACTGTTGAGAGCAATTAACTTCAGTTGGGGGAACAGTGTGCAGTCTCTTGCTGCTTGAGGTATGACACATTCTAACAAGACGATGTAATGCTGGAAGCTGTCATTTTCCCTATGGGATCCGGTAAGCCATGTTTATTACGATCGTAAATAAGGGCTTCACAAGGGCTTATTAAGACTGTAGACTTTTTCTGGGCTAAATCGATTCATTATTAACACATATTTAGCCTTGAGGAATCATTTTATCTGGGTATTTTGATATAATAATATCGGCAGGCACTGTATTAGACACCTTATTCCTTAGGGGCTTTCCTAAAGCATAAGCAGAGCCTCATTTTTGCGCCGGTGTGGCGCACTTGTTTTTGAGAGGCATGGCATGCAGTCGCATGTGAGAGGAGCTCTGATACTTAGAAAAGACTTTCTGAAGGCGTCATTTGGTATCGTATTCCCCTTTGGGCTTGGTTGGGTCTCAGCAAAGCAGATACCAGGGACTGTAAAGGGGTTAAAGTTTAAAACGGCTCCGGTTCCGTTATTTTAAGGGTTAAAGCTTCCAAATTTGGTGTGCAATACTTTTAAGGCTTTAAGACACTGTGGTGAAAATTTGATAAATTTTGAACAATTCCTTCATGTTTTTTCGCAATTGCAGTAATAAAGTGTGTTCAGTTTAAAATTTAAAGTGACAGTAACGGTTTTATTTTAAAACGTTTTTCTACTTTGTTATCAAGTTTATGCCTGTTTAACATGTCTGAACTACCAGATAGACTGTGTTCTGAATGTGGGGAAGCCAGAATTCCTATTCATTTAAATAAATGTGATTTATGTGATAATGACAATGATGCCCAAGATGATTCCTCAAGTGAGGGGAGTAAGCATGGTACTGCATCATTCCCTCCTTCGTCTACACGAGTCTTGCCCACTCAGGAGGCCCCTAGTACATCTAGCGCGCCAATACTCCTTACTATGCAACAATTAACGGCTGTAATGGATAATTCTGTCAAAAACATTTTAGCCAAAATAAACACTTGTCAGCGTAAGCGCGGCTGCTCTGTTTTAGATACTGAAGAGCATGACGACGCTGATATTAATATCTCTGAAGGGCCCCTAACCCAGTCTGATGGGGCCAGGGAGGTTTTGTCTGAGGGAGAAATTACTGATTCAGGGAACATTTCTCAACAGGCTGAACCTGATGTGATTGCATTTAAATTTAAGTTGGAACATCTCCGCATTCTGCTTAAGGAGGTATTATCCACTCTGGATGATTGTGACAAGTTGGTCATCCCAGAGAAACTATGTAAAATGGACAAGTTCCTAGAGGTGCCGGGGCTCCCAGAAGCTTTTCCTATACCCAAGCGGGTGGCGGACATTGTTAATAAAGAATGGGAGAGGCCCGGTATTCCTTTCGTCCCTCCCCCCATATTTAAAAAATTGTTTCCTATGGTCGACCCCAGAAAGGACTTATGGCAGACAGTCCCCAAGGTCGAGGGAGCGGTTTCCACTTTAAACAAACGCACCACTATACCCATAGAGGATAGTTGTGCTTTCAAAGATCCTATGGATAAAAAATTAGAAGGTTTGCTTAAAAAGATGTTTGTTCAGCAGGGTTACCTTCTACAACCAATTTCATGCATTGTCCCTGTCGCTACAGCCGCATGTTTCTGGTTCGATGAGCTGATAAAGGCGGTCGATAGTGATTCTCCTCCTTATGAGGAGATTATGGACAGAATCAATGCTCTCAAATTGGCTAATTCTTTCACCCTCGACGCCACTTTGCAATTGGCTAGGTTAGCGGCTAAGAATTCTGGGTTTGCTATTGTGGCGCGCAGAGCGCTTTGGTTGAAATCTTGGTCGGCTGATACGTCTTCCAAGAACAAGCTACTTAACATTCCTTTCAAGGGGAAAACGCTGTTTGGCCCTGACTTGAAAGAGATTATCTCTGATATCACTGGGGGTAAGGGCCACGCCCTTCCTCAGGATCGGCCTTTCAAGGCAAAAAATAAACCTAATTTTCGTCCCTTTCGTAGAAACGGACCAGCCCAAGGTGCTACGTCCTCTAAGCAAGAGGGTAATACTTCTCAAGCCAAGCCAGCTTGGAGACCAATGCAAGGCTGGAACAAAGGAAAGCAGGCCAAGAAACCTGCCACTGCTACCAAGACTGCATGAAATGTTGGCCCCCGATCCGGGACCGGATCTGGTGGGGGGCAGACTCTCTCTCTTCGCTCAGGCTTGGGCAAGAGATGTTCTGGATCCTTGGGCGCTAGAAATAGTCTCCCAAGGTTATCTTCTGGAATTCAAGGGACTTCCCCCAAGGGGGAGGTTCCACAGGTCTCAGTTGTCTTCAGACCACATAAAAAGACAGGCATTCTTACATTGTGTAGAAGACCTGTTAAAAATGGGAGTGATTCATCCTGTTCCATTAAGAGAACAAGGGATGGGGTTCTACTCCAATCTGTTCATAGTTCCCAAAAAAGAGGGAACGTTCAGACCAATCTTAGATCTCAAGATCTTAAACAAGTTTCTCAAGGTTCCATCGTTCAAGATGGAAACCATTCGAACTATTCTTCCTTCCATCCAGGAAGGTCAATTCATGACCACGGTGGATTTAAAGGATGCGTATCTACATATTCCTATCCACAAGGAACATCATCGGTTCCTAAGGTTCGCATTCCTGGACAAACATTACCAGTTCGTGGCGCTTCCTTTCGGATTAGCCACTGCTCCAAGGATTTTCACAAAGGTACTAGGGTCCCTTCTAGCTGTGCTAAGACCAAGGGGCATTGCTGTAGTACCTTACTTGGACGACATTCTGATTCAAGCGTCGTCCCTTCCTCAAGCAAAGGCTCACACGGACATCGTCCTGGCCTTTCTCAGATCTCACGGATGGAAAGTGAACGTGGAAAAGAGTTCTCTATCCCCGTCAACAAGGGTTCCCTTCTTGGGAACAATTATAGACTCCTCAGAAATGAGGATTTTTCTAACAGAGGCCAGAAAAACAAAACTTCTAGACTCTTGTCGGATACTTCATTCCGTTCCTCTTCCTTCCATAGCTCAGTGCATGGAAGTGATCGGGTTGATGGTAGCGGCAATGGACATAGTTCCTTTTGCGCGCATTCATCTAAGACCATTACAACTGTGCATGCTCAGTCAGTGGAATGGGGACTATACAGACTTGTCTCCGAAGATACAAGTAAATCAGAGGACCAGAGACTCACTCCGTTGGTGGCTGTCCCTGGACAACCTGTCACAAGGGATGACATTCCGCAGACCAGAGTGGGTCATTGTCACGACCGACGCCAGTCTGATGGGCTGGGGCGCGGTCTGGGGATCCCTGAAAGCTCAGGGTCTTTGGTCTCGGGAAGAATCTCTTCTACCGATAAATATTCTGGAACTGAGAGCGATATTCAATGCTCTCAAGGCTTGGCCTCAGCTAGCGAGGGCCAAGTTCATACGGTTTCAATCAGACAACATGACAACTGTTGCGTACATCAACCATCAGGGGGGAACAAGGAGTTCCCTAGCGATGGAAGAAGTGACCAAAATCATTCTATGGGCGGAGTCTCACTCCTGCCACCTGTCTGCTATCCACATCCCAGGAGTGGAAAATTGGGAAGCGGATTTTCTGAGTCGTCAGACATTGCATCCGGGGGAGTGGGAACTCCATCCGGAAATCTTTGCCCAAGTCACTCAGCTGTGGGGCATTCCAGACATGGATCTGATGGCCTCTCGTCAGAACTTCAAAGTTCCTTGCTACGGGTCCAGATCCAGGGATCCCAAGGCGGCTCTAGTGGATGCACTAGTAGCACCTTGGACCTTCAAACTAGCTTATGTGTTCCCGCCCTTTCCTCTCATCCCCAGGCTGGTAGCCAGGATCAATCAGGAGAGGGCGTCGGTGATCTTGATAGCTCCTGCGTGGCCACGCAGGACTTGGTATGCAGATCTGGTGAATATGTCATCGGCTCCACCTTGGAAGCTACCTTTGAGACGAGACCTTCTTGTTCAGGGTCCGTTCGAACATCCGAATCTGGTTTCACTCCAGCTGACTGCTTGGAGATTGAACGCTTGATTTTATCGAAGCGAGGGTTCTCAGATTCTGTTATAGATACTCTGGTTCAGGCCAGAAAGCCTGTAACTAGAAAGATTTACCACAAAATTTGGAAAAAATATATCTGTTGGTGTGAATCTAAAGGATTCCCTTGGGACAAAGTTAAGATTCCTAGGATTCTATCCTTCCTTCAAGAAGGATTGGAAAAAGGATTATCTGCAAGTTCCCTGAAGGGACAGATTTCTGCCTTGTCGGTGTTACTTCACAAAAAACTGGCTGCTGTGCCAGATGTTCAAGCTTTTGTTCAGGCTCTGGTTAGAATTAAGCCTGTTTACAAACCTTTGACTCCTCCTTGGAGTCTCAATTTAGTTCTTTCAGTTCTTCAGGGGGTTCCGTTTGAACCCTTGCATTCCGTTGATTTTAAATTATTATCTTGGAAAGTTTTGTTTTTAGTTGCAATTTCTTCTGCCAGAAGAGTTTCAGAATTATCTGCTCTGCAGTGTTCTCCTCCTTATCTGGTGTTCCATGCAGATAAGGTGGTTTTACGTACTAAACCTGGTTTTCTTCCAAAAGTTGTTTCTAACAAAAACATTAACCAGGAGATTATCGTACCTTCTCTGTGTCCGAAACCAGTTTCAAAGAAGGAACGTTTGTTGCACAATTTGGATGTTGTTCGCGCTCTAAAATTCTATTTAGATGCTACAAAGGATTTTAGACAAACATCTTCCTTGTTTGTTGTTTATTCCGGTAAAAGGAGAGGTCAAAAAGCAACTTCTACCTCTCTCTCTTTTTGGATTAAAAGCATCATCAGATTGGCTTACGAGACTGCCGGACGGCAGCCTCCCGAAAGAATCACAGCTCATTCCACTAGGGCTGTGGCTTCCACATGGGCCTTCAAGAACGAGGCTTCTGTTGATCAGATATGTAGGGCAGCGACTTGGTCTTCACTGCACACTTTTACCAAATTTTACAAGTTTGATACTTTTGCTTCTTCTGAGGCTATTTTTGGGAGAAAGGTTTTGCAAGCCGTGGTGCCTTCCATTTAGGTGACCTGATTTGCTCCCTCCCTTCATCCGTGTCCTAAAGCTTTGGTATTGGTTCCCACAAGTAAGGATGACGCCGTGGACCGGACACACCTATGTTGGAGAAAACAGAATTTATGTTTACCTGATAAATTACTTTCTCCAACGGTGTGTCCGGTCCACGGCCCGCCCTGGTTTTTTAATCAGGTCTGATAATTTATTTTCTTTAACTACAGTCACCACGGTACCATATGGTTTCTCCTATGCAAATATTCCTCCTTAACGTCGGTCGAATGACTGGGGTAGGCGGAGCCTAGGAGGGATCATGTGACCAGCTTTGCTGGGCTCTTTGCCATTTCCTGTTGGGGAAGAGAATATCCCACAAGTAAGGATGACGCCGTGGACCGGACACACCGTTGGAGAAAGTAATTTATCAGGTAAACATAAATTCTGTTTTTTAAACCTCCTGTGGTTTCCCCAGGGGTTTTTCCTATTCTTGAGGCTATTTCTGATATGATTTCTAGGGAATGGAATAAGCCAGGTGGTACTTGTATTCCTTCTTCAAAGTTTAAAAAATTGTATCCTTTACCAGCCAAACCTATAGAATTTGGGGAAAAAAATCCCCAAAGTTGATGGGGCTATTTCTACTCTTGCTAAACGTACCGCTATTCCTATGGAAGATAGTACTTCCTTTAAGGATCCTTTAGATAGGAAACTTGAATCTTATCTAAGGAAGGCCTATTTATATTCAGGTCATCTTCTCAGACCTGCTATTTCTTTGGCTGATGTTGCGGCTGCCTCAACTTTTTGGTTGAAAAATTTAGCGCAACGAGAATTGGATCCTGACATATCTAGCATTACTCGCTTACTGCAACATGCTAATCATTTTATTTGTGATGCCATTTTTGATATCAAAATTGATGTCAGATCCATGTCTTTAGCTGTATTAGCTAGAAGAGCTTTGTGGCTTAAATCTTGGAATGCTGATATGACATCTAAATCTAGATTGCTATCTCTTTCTTTCCAAGGTAATAATTTATTTGGTTCTCAGTTGGATTCTATTTCAGCTATCACTGGAGGAAAATGAGTTTTTTTGCCTCAGCATAAAATTTTTGGAAAAAATCTGTCCAAAATCATTGGATTCAGAGCGTTGTCTCTCTCAAGGGTATCGAATAGGATTCAAAGTAAGACCTCCTGTGAGAAGATTTTTTCTCACGTATCCTTGTAAATCCAGTAAAAGCTCAGGCTTTTCTGAATTGTGTTTCAGACCTGGAGTCTTCAGGGGTAATCATACCAGTTCCTCCTCAGGAACAAGGTTTGGGGTTTTATTCAAACCTATTCATTGTACCAAAGAGAGAAAATGTATTCAGACCAGTTCTGGATCTGAAAATTTTGAATCGTTATGTAAGAGTACCAACTTTCAAGATGGTGACTATAAGGACTATTCTGCCTTTTGTTCAGCAAGGACATTATATGTCCACAATAGACTTGCAGGATGCATACCTTCATATTCAGATTCATCCAGAACACTATCAGTTTCTGAGATTCTCTTTTCTAGACAAGCATTACCAATTTGTTGCTCTTCCATTTGGCCTAGCAACAGCTCCAAGAATCTTTTCAAAGGTTCTGGGTGCCCTACTAGCTGTAATCAGAGAACAGGGTATTGCGGTGTTTCCTTATTTGGACGATATCTTGGTACTAGCTCAGTCTTTACATACGGCAGAATCTCTCACAAATCAACTAGTGTTGTTTCTTCAGAAACATGGTTGGCGGATCAATTTACCAAAAAGTTTCTTGATTCCTCAGACAAGGGTCACCTTTTTAGGCTTCCAGATAGATTCAGTGTCCATGACTCTGTCTCTAACAGACAAGAGACGTTTAAAATTGGTCGCAGCATGCCGGGACCTTCAGTCTGTCATTCCCTTAAGTGGCTATGTGCATGGAAGTTTTAGGTCTCATGACTGCAGCATCGGACGCGATCCCCTTTGCTCGTTTTCACATGAGACCTCTACAGCTTTGCATGCTGAATCAATGGTGCAGGGATTATACAAAGATATCACAGTTAATATCCTTGAATCCCAATGTACGACACTCTCTGACATGGTGGATAGATCACCATTGTTTGGTTCAAGGGGCTTCTTTTGTTCGGACAACCTGGACTGTGATCTCAACAGTTGCGAGTCTTTCAGGTTGGGGAGCTGTTTCGGTATCTCTAATAGCACAAGGGGTTTGGAAATCTCAAGAGGCGAGATTACCAATAAATATTTTAGAATTCCGTGCAATTCTCAGGGCTCTTCAGTTCTGGCCTCTGCTAAAGAGAGAACCGTTCATTTGTTTTCAGACAGACAATATCACAACTGTGGCTTATGTCAATCATCAGGGTGAGACTCAGTCCCCAAGCTATGAAAGAAGTATCTTGGATACTTGCTTGGGCGGAATCCAGCTCCTGTCTAATCTCTGTGGTGCATATCCCAGGTGTAGACAATTGGGAGGCAGATTATCTCAGCCGCCAGACTTTACATCCAGGGGAGTGGTCTCTCCGTCCAGATGTGTTTTCTCAGATTGTTCAGATGTGGGGTCTTCCAGAGATAGATCTCATGGCCTCTCATCTAAACAAGAAACTTCCCAGATACCTGTCCAGGTCCAGGGATGTTCAGGCAGAAGCAGTGGATGCACTGACACTTCCTTGGTGTTATCATCCTGCTTACATCTTCCCGCCTCTAGTTCTCCTTCGTGATCTCCAAAATCATCATGGAACAGTCTTTTGTGTTGCTGGTGGCTCCAGCATGGCCACACAGGTTTTGGTATGCGGATCTTGTTCGGATGTACAGTTGCCCGCCTTGGCCACTTCCATTACGGCCGGACCTATCATCTCAAGGTCCGTTTTTCCATCAGGATCTCAAATCATTAAATTTGAAGGTATGGCAATTGAACGCTTAGTTCTAAGACATAGATGTTTCTCTGACTCAGTGATTAATACCATGTTACAAGCTCGTAAATCTGTCTCTAGAAAGATTTATTATAGAGTTTAGAAGACTTACATTTCATGGTGTTCTTCTCATAAATTCTTCTGGCATTCTTTTAGAATTCCTAGAATTTTACAGTTCCTTCAGGATGGTTTGGATAAGGGTTTGTCTGCAAGTTCCTTGAAAGGACAAATCTCTGCTCTTTCTGTTTTATTTCACAGAAAGATTGCTATACTTCCTGATATTCACTGTTTTGTACAGGCTTTAGTTCGTATTAAGCTTGTCATTAAATCAATTTCTCCTCCTTGGAGTCTTAATTTGGTTCTGAAGGCTTTACAGGCTCCTCCATTTGAGCGTATGCATTCTTTGCACATTAAACTACTTTCTTGTAAAGTGTTGTTCCTTTTGGCTATCTCTTCTGCAAGAAGAGTTTCTGAGCTATCTGCTCTTTCTTGTGAGTCTCCTTTTCTGATTTTTCATCAGGATAAGGCAGTTTTGCTGACTTCTTTAAAATTTTTACCTAAGGTTGTGAATTCTAACAACATTAGTAAAGAAATTGTTGTCCCTTCCTTATGTCCTAATCCTAAGAATTCTTTGGAGAGATCCTTACATTCTTTGGATGTGGTAAGAGCTTTGAAATATTATATGGAAGCTACTAAAGAGTTCAGGAAGACTTCCAGTCTATTTGTTTTATTTTCTGGTCCTAGGAAAGGTCAGAAGGCTTCTGCTATTTCCTTGGCTTCTTGGTTGAAACTTTTGATTCATCAAGCTTATTTGGAGTCGGGTCAGGCCCCGCCTCAGAGAATTACAGCTCATTCTACTAGATCAGTCTCCACTTCGTGGGCTTTTAAGAATGAAGCTTCAGTTGATCAGATTTGCTTTTGGTTTAAGTTTTTTTCTTTCAAAAATGAAAATAAATTTATTTTTTTGGGTTGTGGATTAATTTTTTCCGCAAAATATGGCTGTTTTTATTTTTATTCCCTCCCTGTCTAGTGACTCTTGAGTGGAAGACTCCACATGTTGGGTATTGATATCCCATATGTCACTAGCTCATGGACTCTTGCCAATTACATGAAAGAAAACATAATTTATGTAAGAACTTACCTGATAAATTAATTTCTTTCATATTGGCAAGAGTCCATGAGCTAGTGACATATGGGATATACAATCCTACCAGGAGGGGCAAAGCTTCCCAAACCTCAAAATGCCTATAAATACACCCCTCACCACACCCACAATTCAGTTTAACGAATAGCCAAGCAGTGGGGTGATAAAGAAAGGAGTAGAAAGTATCAACAAAAGGAAATTTGGAAATAATTGTGCTTTATACAAAAAATCATAAACTGAATTGTGGGTGTGGTGAGGGGTGTATTTATAGGCATTTTGAGGTTTGGGAAGCTTTGCCCCTCCTGGTAGGATTGTATATCCCATATGTCACTAGCTCATGGACTCTTGCCAATATGAAAGAAATGAATTTATCAGGTAAGTTCTTACATAAATTGTTTTTCTTCCCATGCGGGTCTCAGTACGGCTCGAGTTACGCCCACGGTGGGCGGGGCCTACTTTTGCGCGCTCTGCCGCGCAGTATTCATCCGGATCGGCAGCAAGGCCTGGGCTCCGTTGGGGCCTAAGTCAGTTTGTACACGAAGGGTACAGAGACACTTAGGGGCGCTACTCAAAGAGGATCAGTGTGATCTGGGGGCAGGTAGGCGCCGCAGCAGAGCTGTGGCGAGGTGCAGGGGCCTGGAGTGTGATAAAAATTGGTATATAGCATAACCACACAAACGGAGCAATATTGTTAAGTTAGTTTGGAACATAAGGGCACTTTTTATTGCTGCAAACTTTGTTTTGACTGATAGCAGAAAAATTGTTGCTCTTTTATTATTTAAAGGCGCAGTACTCTTTTTAGTTCATAATTTTTGACTATATGATTTGACTTCAGAGCGCAATATATCAAGTAAAGAATGACTATTATTGCTATTGCTAGTCTGTTTAACATGTCTGAACTTGAGGAAAGTACTTGTTCTATGTGTTTAGATGCCATTGTGGAACCCCCTCTTACTTTTTGTCCCTCATGTATTGAAAGGGCCCTACAATGTAAAGAACAGATTTTCTTTAAGGAAAGTGTGTCTAAGGATGCTGCTCAGTCTGATGAGAATCGGGGTATGCCGCTACTTTCTCCCCAAGCGTCACAACCTTTAACGCCCACCCAAGCGACGCCGGGTTCTTCAACCGCGTCCACTTCATTTACTCTGCAGGATATGGTTGCAGTTATGTCATCTACCCTTACAGAGGTTTTATCTAAGTTGCCAGTGTTGCAGGGCAAACGCAGCAGGGCAGAAGCCAATTTGAATCCTGCGACTTCTGATGCTTTGTTGGCTTTTTCCGATGCACGCTCACAGGGATCTGAATTGGGGGGTCAGGGAACTTCTGTCTGAGGGGGAACATTTCGACTCAGGAAGTGTGTTACATCAGACGGACTCGGACGTCATGTCCTTTAGATTTAAGCTTGAACACCTCCGCCTGTTACTTCGGGAGGTTTTATCGACTCTGGATGACTGTGACTCTATTGTGGTACCACCAGAGAAATTGTGTAAGATGGACAAACACTTAGAGATGCCTGCTTACTCTGATGTTTTTCCGGTTCCTAAGAGAATCTCGGATATTATTACGCGGGAATGGGAAAGACCGGGTATCCCGTTCTCACCTTCTCCTAATTATAAGAAAATGTATCCCATATCTTGACACTGTCCGGGACTCCTGGCAAACAGTCCCTAAGGTGGAGGGAGCTATATCTACCCTGGCTAAGCATACAACTATTCCTATTAATGACAGTTGTGCTTTCAAAGACCCTATGGATAAGAAATTGGAGGGTCTTCTAAAAAAGTTATTTATTCATCAGGGTTTCCTTTTACAACTGACGTCCTGCATTGTACTAGTTACAACTGCGGCGGCCTTCTGGTTTGACTCCTTAGAAGAGTCTCTTAAGACTGAGACTCCTTTAGAGGAAATTGTAGATAGAGTTAAGGCTCTTTAGCTGGCTAATTCTTTTATTACGGATGCCGCCTTTCAGATTGCCAAATTGGCGGCTAAGAATGCCGGATTTGCCTTTTTAGCGCGTAGAGCGTTATGGTTAAAATCTTGGTCTGCGGATGTGTCATCTAAGTCAAAGCTTTTGGCTATTCCTTTCAAAGGAAAAATCCTATTTGGGCCTGACTTGAAAGAAATCATTTCTGACATTACTGGAGGGTAAGGGTCATCTCCTACCTCAGGATAGAACAGCTAAACTGAGGGGTAAACAAAATATTTTTCCTTCCTTTCGGAACTTCAAAAGAGTCCCCTCTTCTTCTTCGTCTTCCACTAAACAGGAAGGGAATTTTTGCTCAGGCCAAGTCCGTCTGGAGACCCAACCAGGCTTGGAACAAGGGTAAACAACCCAAGAAGCCCGCTGCTGCTACCAAGACAGCATGAAGGGGCAGCCCCCGATCTGGGACCGGATCTAGTAGGGGGCAGATTTTCTCACTTTACCCAGGCTTGGGTAAGAGATGTTCAGAACCCCTGGATACTGGAAATCGTGTCCCAAGGATATCAACTGGAATTCAAAAATTCTCTCCCAAGGGGGAGGTTTCTTCTTTCACGATTGTCTGTAGACCAGATAAAAAGAGAGGCGTTCTTACATTGTGTAAAAGACCTCTCTACTATGGGAGTAATTTGTCCCGTTCCAATACTGGAACAGGGGCAGGGGTTTTACTCAAATCTTTTTGTGGTCCCCAAAAAAAAGAGGACACGTTTTGACCTATTTTAGATCTAAAAGATCTAAACAAGTTTCTCAGAGTCCCATCCTTCAAGATGGAGACTATTCGAACAATTCTGCCATTGATCCAGGAGGGTCAATATATGACTACCGTGGACTTGAAGGATGCATATCTTCATATTCCTATCCACAAGGATCATCACCAGTTCCGAAGGTTTGCCTTCCTGGACAAACATTTTCGGTTCGTGGCTCTTCCCTTCGAGTTGGCCACAGCACCCAGGATCTTCACAAAGGTTCTAGTGTCCCTTCTGACGGTTCTCAGGCCGTGGGGCATTGCAGTGGCGCCTTATCTGGACGATATTCTAATCCAGGCGTCGTCTTACCATCTGACAATATCTCATACAGAACAGAAGTGGACCGAGCGCTACACCCAGGGCCTTAAGCTTACTAACTATATAGCCTCCTAGTAGGCTAACAATATAAAAGTTAAAATGGGGAGAGAGTAAGCGCTAAAAAGCTTAAAAGGCTAGTAAAAAGTACATTTTAATACATATAAAAATTTACAAATGGCAATCAGACGCATGGATCCATGTCTGACTTAACAAAAATATATATAATAAACAAATCTAAAAGTATCTAAAACTATCCAATGGAGTAAAGCATGTGACGCTGACTTAGTGAGCCAGTGATGAGGAGTTAGGACATGTACATTCAATAATATAAACAACAATATCTCAAACAACAATATTTCATACAGACATGGTTCTGTCCTTTCTGAGGACTCATGGGTGGAAGGTGAATCTAGAAAAGAGTTCACTAATTCCACAGACAAGGGTTCACTTCTTGGGAACTCTAATAGATTCTATATCCATGAAAATTTTCTTGACTGAGGTCAGAAAGTCAAAGATTCTGAATATATGCCGAGCCTTCAGTCCAATCCTCGACCATCAGTGGCTTAGTGCATGGAGGTGATTGGATTGATGGTGGCTGCAATGGGCATCATTCAGTTTGCTCGATTTCCTCTCAGACAGCTACAACTGTGCATGATCGTGCAGTGCAATGGAGATTATGCAAATTTGTCTCTTCAGATAAGTCTGGATCAGGAGACAAAAGACTCTCTTCTTTGGTGGTTGTCGCCGGAACATTTGTCCCAAGGGACGTGCTTCCGCAGACCCTCTTGGGTGATAGTGACAACGGACGCCAATCTGCTATGCTGGGGCGCGGTCTGGAATTCCCTGAAGGCTCAGGGGATGTGGACTCGGTCGGAGTCTCTACTTCCAATCAATATTCTGGAATTGAGAGCAATATTCATTGCGCTTCAGGCTTGGCCTCAGTTGTCTTCGGCCAAATTCAACCGATTTCAGTCGGACAACATCACAACTGTAGCTTACATCAATCATCAGGAAGGAACGAGTAGTTCCTTAGCGATGACAGAAGTATCCAAGATAATTCGGTGGGCAGAAGCTCACTCTTGTTATCTGTCAGCAATCTACATCCCAGGAGTGGACAACTGGTAAGCGGACATTTTAAGCAGACAGACGTTTCACCCGAGGGAGTGGGGACTCCATCCGGAGGTCTTTGCCACCCTGATTCTCAGATGGGGCAGACCGGAATTGTATCTGATGACATCTCGTCAGACTGCCAAGCTCCCAAGATACATATCCAGGTCAAGGGATACTCGGGCTGAACTGATAGATGCCTTGGCAGTGCCTTGGTCGTTCAACCTAGCTTATTTGTTTCCACCGTTTGCTCTCCTTCCCCGAGTGATTGCACAGATCAAACAGGAGAGGGCTTCTGTAATTCTAATCGCGCCTGCGTGGCCCCGCAGGACTTGGTATGCCGATCTAGTGGACATGTCCTCTGCCGCTGTGGAAGCTTCCATTGAGGCAGGACCTTCTCATTCAGGGACCCTTCCAACATCCGAATTTAATTTCTCTGCAGCTGACTGCTTGGAGATTGAACGCTTGATTTTATCTAAGCGGGGGTTCTCTGATTCGGTCATTGATACTTTGATTCAGGCTCGTAAGCCTGTCACTAGTAAGATCTACCATAAGATATGGCGTAAATACCTTTATTGGTGTGAATCCAAGGGCTACTTATGGAGTAGAGTTAGGATTCCCAGGATTTTATCTTTTCTCCAAGAAGGATTGGGGAAAGGGTTGTCAGCAAGTTCCTTAAAGGGACAAATTTCTGCTTTGTCGATTTTACTACACAAGCGTTTGGCAGATGTTCCAGACGTTCAGTCTTTTTGTCAGGCTTTGACTAGAATCAAGCCTGTGTTTAGACCAATTGCTCCACCCTGGAGTTTGAATTTAGTTCTTAATGTTCTTCAAGGGGTTCCGTTTGAACCTATGCATTCCATAGATATTAAGTTATCTTGGAAGGTTTTATTTTTGGTTGCTATTTCTTCTGCTCGTAGAGTTTCTGAGCTTTCAGCGTTACAATGTGAATCTCCTTATCTTATTTTCCATTCTGATAAGGTGGTTTTACGTACTAAGCCTGGTTTTCTTCCTAAGGTTGTTTCTAATAAGATTATTAATCAGGAAATAGTTGTTCCTTCATTGTGTCCTAATCCTCCTCCTAAGAAGAAGAGCGTTTGTTGCATAACTTGGACGTGGTCCGTGCCCTGAAGTTTTACTTACAGGCGACTAAAGAATTTCGTCAATCATCCTCTTTTTATTTGTTTTTATCTGGAAAGCGTAGGGGCCAGAAAGCTACGACTACCTCTTTCTTTTTGGCTGAAGAGTATCATCCGTCTGGCATATGAGACTGCTGGACAGCAGCCTCCTGAAAGAATTACGGCTCATTCCACTAGGGCTGTGGCTGCTTCATGGGCATTTAAAAACGATGCTTCTGTTGAACAGATTTGCAAGGCTGCAACTTGGTCGTCTCTTCACACTTTTTCCAAATTTTCCAAATTTGATACTTTTGCTTCATCTGAGGCTGTTTTTGGGAGAAAGGTTCTTCAAGCAGTGGCGCCTTCCGTTTAGGTTCCTGTCTTGTCCCTCCCTTTCATCCGTGTCCTATAGCTTTGGTATTGTATCCCATAGGTAAGATATGTATCCGTCATATCTTGTAAAAGAAAAGGAAATTTATGCTTACCTGATAAATTTATTTCTTTTACGATATGACGAGTCCACGGCCCACCCTGTCAAGACAGGTATGTACTTATTTTTGTTAAACTTCAGTCACCTCTGCACCTTTGGCTTTTCTTTTCTCTTCCTAACTTCGGTCGAATGACTGGAGTGGGAGGGAAGGGAGGAGCTATGTATACAGCTCTGCTGTGGTGCTCTTTGCCACTCCCTGCTGACCAGGAGGAGTAATCCCATAAGTAAGGATGAAATCCGTGGACTCGTCATATCGTAAAAGAAATAAATTTATCAGGTAAGCATTAATTTCCTTGTGTGTGTGTGTATATATATGTATGTGTATGTATGTATGTATATGTGTGTATATATATATATATATATATATATATATATATATACCGTATATATACACGTGTGTGTGTGTGTACAGTGGATATAAAAAGTCTACACACCCCTGTTAAAATGTCAGGTTTCTGTGATGTAAAAAAATGAGACAAAGATCAATCATTTCAGAACTTTTCCACCTTTTAATGTGACCTATAAACTGTACAACTTAAGTGAAAAACAAACTGAAATCTTTTAGGTAAAGGGAAATAAAAATAAAAAACTAAAATAATATGGTTGCATAAGTGTGAACACCCTTAAACTAATACTTTATTGAAGCACCTTTTAAATTTTATAACAGCACTCAGTCTTTTTGGGTATGAGTTTTTCAGCATGGCACATCTTGACTTGGCAAGATTTGCCCACTCTTCTTTGCAAAAACACTCTAAATCTGTCAAAATGCGAGGGCATCTCCTGTGCACAGCCCTCTTCAGATCACCCCACAGATTTTGAATTGGATTCAGGTCTGGGCTGTGGTTGGGCCATCCCAAAACTTCAATCTTCTTCTGGTGAAGCCATTCCTTTGTTGATTTGGATGTATGCTTTGGGTCATTGTCATGCTGAAAGATGAAGTTCCTCTTCATTTTCAGCTTTCTAGCAGAAGCCTGAAGTTTTTGTGCCAATATTGTCTGGTATTTGGAACTGTTCATTATTCCCTCTACCTTGATAAGGCCCCAGTTCCAGCTGAAGAAAAACAGCCCCTAAGCATGATGCTGACACCACCATGCTTCACTGTGGGTATGATGTTCTTTTGGTGATATGCAGTATTTTTCTTTTTCAAGATACGAGTCCACGGATTTCATCCTTGTGGGATATCGCCTCCTGGTCAGCAGGAGGAGGCAAAGAGCACCACAGCAGAGCTGTATAAATAGGTCCTGCCTTCCCTCCCAATCCAGTCATTCTCTTTGCCTGTGTTAGTTAGATAGGAGATGGCAAAGTGAGGTGTTAGTAAAGATTCTTCAATCAAGTGTTTATTATTTTTAAAGTGGTGCCACTGAGTGCTACTTTGTGCTAGGGTGTAGCCTAGACCAGATCAATCTCTTCAGTAAAAAGAGAAGCATTTGGTGGCTTTAAAGCAATAGGAACTGGTGGGACATAATTCTCACTTCGCCTCCTATACATTTTTTGCTGCCCTAATATAGATAGCCTAAGCACTTTTAACTCAGGCTGATCTTTATCCACAGGGCTATGGGAGGGAGAAGAACTCTGAAAACCTGCTGGACTGCCATGCTGTCGCGCAGCATTCCAGGTAAGTGCTAACTTTATTATTTCTGGGGACACATTCTCTCAGAAGAAAGTGAACACTGCATTTCTTATAGTCACTTCTCAAGAGCTGAGATATATGAAAGGGCTCTGATTGTGTTGGGACTGTTTCACATACACTGAGGCTGGGACTCAACAGTGTTATTTTGCTCCCGGTAGTGGTATTATTTAATAAGCAACCCAGGTGATAGCTACTTGTTATGTTATGGTAGCATAAGAATGGCGTAACTTCCCACTCCCGAAATCGGTATTATACTGGCCGATCGGGAGGTATGTTTTTAAGAGGGTCATAGCATTGTCTTAGGTCCACTTGTGGTTTATAGTGTTTTTAACATTGGAATAATACCAGATATAAAGGGCTCCATCTTGGAGTCTGCAGCCCGGGAGTTACGGTCAGTCTTACTTTAGCTGACACAAGGGTTATCGGCATAATACTTGAATAATTTCTTTGCAATCATATTGTGAAGTTGACACGCTGTTTACTGTATCCTCCGGTTTGTAGTTAACAGATTAACAGCCCTACTCCATTTGATTTCTTTTTTACTGTAATGGCTCAAATATGGGGTATCTCTACTCTTTAAAGAGTCAGTAGTGTTTTCTTTAATTCATTATGACTTGGAATGGATCGAAGGTACATCTAAAATATCGTTCCTTTTCAGTTAAAGAGACAGTACCATTTGTTTTGTGGGGTTCCTTTTATTTGATACATTCTGCTTTTTACTGTATAATACAGCTTGGTACTTAACAGGGAAAAGTGTACACATAAAATAAAGATTTTTCTTTCTCCCACATGCGGTGCTCTGCGGTTCATTGCAGCACAAGACTGGGTTGCTTTAATGTTCATAAAAATGTCTATTTCCAGCAAGGTTAACATAATACTTGAATAGTTTCTGTCACAGAAATAAGAGTTTTCAATATTACGCTCTTTTTATTTCTGAAAATTAATATAGAGGAAAAATGTTATCCTTTTTAAAATTTAAAGAGATAGTAACCTATTTGCTTGTGTTGATTTTTTATTTTCTATACTCCTTCTAATGTGACTTTTAGAAGTCTGGTGACACCGGTCAATCCTTTCCACATTTTCTACCTATAGTGTCTGCAATTATTGCTCACCCACAGGTAGTGCTCTGCAGTTCCTTGCATAGACATTGCTTTGATGTCCTTAGCAATGTCTAGTTACAGCAATATTGATATTAATATTGGTCTGGTTCTGCATGACAGAAATAAGATGCTCTTTTATATTTTAAAGAGACAGTACAATTTTTTGTGTGAAAATTTTATTAACAGAATTGAAACTGTTTTTTTGTTATGTCCTCCTTTGTGACTTAGGATGGTATCAAAACACACACAAATGAATATAGCCGGTCAGGTAGCTCGATAACTGCTAAGACACTAGGGCTTAACTCTGTAGAAACCCAAGGGTTGCAGGTTCGATTTCAGTGGTCATGTGGCTTTGCAGCTCAAAGGTTGTTGATCGGATCCAGGTGCTGGATGGCCATTTTAATAATATTGGCAGTGCCTTGAGACCCTTACGGGTGATTAAATTAACTTCACGGGTGTGGTGGCATTCTGATTAGACAATCTGAGTCGTTTCAGTCAGACTCCCTGGGAGATACAAGATGATAAGAATATTAAACTTATAGGACAACAGACTAATGTTTGTTCCTTTTGGAATAACAAAGGAATTGCTTCCTCTTCCTCCGCCAAGCGAGAACAGCCTAAGCCTGTATGGAGGCCCAACCCTTCTTGGAAGCCCAGGCAAGCCAAGAAGCCTGAAATTGTGGCTAAGTCAGCATGAAGGGCATGCCCCTGATCCGAGGCCGGATCTGGTAGGGGGCAGACTATCCCTTTTTGTTCAGTCTTGGGTGCGAGATGTTCAGGATCCCTGGGCTTTAGAAAGTGTCCCAGGGGTACAAATTGGAATTCAGAAATTTTTCCCCTATCAGAAGGTTCCTGCCTTCCAGATTATCTGCAGACCAGATAAAAAGAGGCGTTCTTACTTGCGTAGAGGATCTCTCTGTCGGGAGTGATCGTTTCCGTTCCAGCGCAGGAACAGGGTCGGGTTTTTACTCAAATCTGTTTGTGGTTCCCAAAAAAGGAGGAACCTTCAGACCGATCTTAGACCTCCAGGGTCTAAACAAATTTCTAAGAGTTCCGTCTTTCAAGATGGAATCTGTACGTTCCATGCTACCACTGATTCAAGAAGGTCAGTTCCTGACCACAGTGGACCTAAGTGACGCATACCTACATGTTCCCATTCACAGGGACCATTTCAAATTTCTAAGGTTTGCATTCTTGGCAAACACTTTCAGTGCATGGCGTTACCTCTTTGCCTGGCCACTGCTCCAAGAATATTTACAAAGGTGTTGGGATCTCTTCTGGCGGTTCTTCGACCGCGGGGCATTGGAGTGACGCCGTATCTGAACGACATTCTAATTCAAGCACAATCATTTCAACAAGCCAGATCCCATACCAACCTGGTATTATCCTTTCTGTGTATTCATGGGTGGAAGGTACATAAACCCCCCCCCCAAAAAAAAAAAAAAAAACACCTTGTTTCCAAGTACAAGGGTAAGCTTCTGGGGACCATAATGGATTCCCTGTCGATAAGAATTTTTCTGACAGAGGTCAGAAAGACGAAGTTGTTGCATGCCTGTCGTGCCCTTCAGTCCACTCTCCGGCCTTCGGTGGCTCAATGTATGGAGGTTGTTGGGCTGTTGGGGGCGACAATAGATATCATCCCTTTTGCTCGGTTCCATCTCAGACCTCTACAGCTTAGCATGCTCAGGCAATGGAACAGGGATTGTTCAAACCTGTCTCCTCTGATAACTCTAGATCAGGAGACGAGGGATTCTCTTCAGTGGTGGTTGTCTCTGGATCATCTATCCCAGGGAACCTGCTTTCGCAGACCGGCTTGGGATATTATGACAACAGACGCCAGCCTTCTGGGGTGGGGAGCTGTCTGGAACTCCCTGAAGGCTCAGGAACTTGGACTCAGTCAGTTCTCACTATAAACATTCTAGAACTGAGAGAGATTCTTAATGCGCTTCTGGCCTGGCCTCGGTTAGCCGCGACCAAATTTTTCAGGTTCCAGTTGGACAATATAACTTCTGTGGCTTAAATCAATCAGGGGGGAACAAGAAGTTCCCTAACGATGACAGAAGTATCCAAGATGATTCAATGGGTGGAGACCCATGCTTGTTGCCTGTCAGCGATCCAAATCCCGGGAGTAGACAATTGGGATGCGGATTTCTTGAGCAGACAGACGTTCCATCCGGGAGAGTGGGAACTCCATCCGGAGGTGTTTTCCAAACTGTTCCTCAAGTGGAGAAAGCCGGAGTTGGATCTGATGGCATCTCGAAGGAATGCCAAATTTCCGAGATATTGGTCGGGATCCAGGTACCCCCAGGTGGAATTAATAGACGCTCTGGCGGTTTCTTGGAACTTCAATCTAGCATACCTGTTTTCTCCGTTTGCACTTCTTCCTCGGATATTGCCCGACTCAAACAGGAGAGGACGTCGGTGATACTCGTAGCACCGGCATGACCTCGAAGGAATTGGTATGCGGGCCTGATAGAGATGGCATTTCCACCACCTTGGAGACAACCGTTGAGGAGGGACCTTCTTTTTCAGGGTCTGGGTGGAGATTGAACGCTTAATTTTCTCCAAGCGTGGGTTCTTTGATCCTGTCATAGAGACTTAGATTCAGGCTCGTAAGCCGGTAACTAGAAAAATCTGCCATAAGATTTGGCATAGATACTTTTATTGGTGTGAATCCGAGGACTACTCTTGGAGTAGAGTTAGGATTCCTAGAGTTTTGTCTTTTCTCCAGGACGGTCTGGAGAAGGGTTTATCTGCTAGTTCCCTAAAGGGTCGAATTTCGGCTCTATCCTTTTTGTTTCACTAATGTCTAGCGGGTGTACCAGATGTACAATCTTTTTGTCAGGCCTTGGTAAGAATTGGACCTGTGTTCAAAGTTCTTCAGGGGGCTCCATTTGAGCCTATGCATTCCTTAGATATCGAGTTGCTATCTTGGAAAGTTATTTTTATGGTTGCTATTTCTTCTGTGCGACGAGTCTAAGATCTCTTGGCGCTACAATGCGAATCTCGATACCTTATTTTCTACTAAGATAACGTTGTGCTTGAACAAAGTTAGGTTTTCTTCCGAAAGTTGTTTCGGATAGGAACGTTACCCAAGAAATTGTTGTACCTTCCTTGTGTTCTAATCCTTCTTCCCAGAGGGAGGGACCTCTACACAATTTAGATGTGGTTCGAGCCATGAAGTTTTCTCTTCAGGCGACTAAGGATGGTAAGGGTTTGAAAGCTACGGCTTCTTTTTTTTTGTGGATGAAGAGTATCAAATGTCTCGCATATGAGACTACTGGGCAGCATCCTCCTGAGAGGGTTACTGCTCATTTTACTGGGGCTGTGGCTTCCTCGTAGGCATTAAAATATGATGCTTCTGTTGCACAGCTTTGCAAGGCTGCAACTTGGTCCTCTCTTCACATTTTTTCCTAATTTTGCAAGTTTGATGCTTTTGCCTCGGCTGAGGCTGTTTTTGGGAGGAGAGTTCTTCAGGCAGTGGTGTCTTCCGTTTAGGTTCCCTGTCTTGTCCCTCCCTTTTCATCCGTGTACTATAGTTTTGGTATTGTATCCCACAAGTAAGGATGAAATCCGTGGACTTGTCGTATCTTGAAAAAGAAAAGGAAATTTTATGCTTACCTGATAAATTTATTTATTTTTCGATACGATGAGTCCACGGCCCGCCCTGTTCTTTTGAGACAGGTTATTATATTTTTGTTAAACTTCAGACACCTCTGCACCTTGGCTTTTCCTTTCTCTTCTTCGGTCGAATGACTGGATTGGGAGGAAAGGGAGGAGCTATTTATACAGCTCTGCTGTGGTGCTCTTTGCCTCCTCCTGCTGACCAGGAGGTGATATCCCACAAGTAAGGATGAAATCCGTGGACTCGTCGTATTGAAAAAGAAATACATTTATCAGGTAAGCATATATTTCCTTTTTGCTCCAAACATATCTTTTGGAATTATGGCCAAAAAGTTCAACTTTGGTTTCATCAGACCAAAGCACCTTTTGCAACATGCTTTTGGGAAACTTCAGATGTGCTTTTGCAAAATTTAGCCGGGCTTGGATGTATTTTTTGTAAGAAAAGGCTTCAGTCATGCCACTCTACCCCATAGCCCAGACATATGAAGAATACATGCGATTGTTGTCACATGTACCATACAGCCAGTACTTGCCAGATATTCCTGCAGCTCCTTTAATGTTGCTGTAGGCCTCTTGGCAGACTCCCAGACCAGTTTTCTTCTCGTCTTTTCATCAATTTTGGAGGGACAGCCAGTTCTTGGTAATTTCACTGTTGCACCATATTTTCTTCACTGCTTTCCATGGTATATCTAATGCCTTGGAAATTCTTTTGTACCCTTCTCCTGACTGATACCTTTTAACAATGAGATCCCTCTGATGCTTTAGAAGCTCTCTGCGGACCATGGCTTTTGCTGTAGGATGCGACTTGCTGTAGGATGCGACTAACAAAATGTCAGGAAAGACCTACTAGAACAGCTGAACTTTATTTGGGGTTAATCAGAGGCACTTTAAATGACATGTGTGTACTGACTCCTATTTAACATGATTTTGAATGTGATTGCTTAATTCTAAACACAGCTACATCCCCAGTTATAAAAGGGTGTTCACGCTTATGCAACCATATTATTTTAGTTTTTTATTTCCCTTTACCTAAAAGATTCCAGTTTGTTTTTCAATTGAGTTGTACAGTTTATAGGTCACATTAAAGGGACAGTTTACTCAAAATTTTTCTCACCTTTAATTTGTTCCCAATAATCCACTTTACCTGCTGGAGTGTATTAAATTGTTTACAAGTAGCTCCTTTACCCTTATATTGGCATTTGAAATTGTTAATTTAGCATGTGGTATCCCCACCTATTCTGAAAGTTTGTGGCCGCGCGTACCAGCTATAGATAAGTTTTGTAAACACAGCCAGCAAATGAAATTACACTCCCAGTGTGATAAAGCAGAGATAAGGTAATAAAATGTTGATTTTCCATTGTTCTCTCAAAGTATTGGTGATTGTTTTAAGGACAGATATAAGATAAAGAAGCAGGTATATGTGCACAATGTGATACAGTAATAAGATCTGATTATATCTACAAGCTCAACCTATTTTATTAGGCTGTGGCTTCAAAACACAAAATCAGAGCTTTAATATACACAAATAAGCCTTAAAAAGCTAATTTTCATACATTTTTTTACTCTGCAGTTGGTAAAAAAAGCAATTGTAAACACATTAAGGGAAAACTATTTTACAGTATACTGTCCCTTTAAAGGTGGAAAAAGTTCTGAAATGATTGATCTTTGTCTCATTTTTTTACATCACAGAATCCTGACATTTTAACAGGGGTGTGTAGACTTTTTATATCCACTGTGTATGTATGTGTGTGTATATATATATATATATATATATATATATATATATATATATATATATATATATATATATACATACAGCAATTCAGTATTGCTTTAGACCTGAGGAAGAGAGGAGAACTCTCGAAAGCTTGTCTTTGAAATATTATGTTAGTCCAATAAAAAAGGTATCACTGCATACTGCAATACTTTGTTTTTTTAGCATCTTATCTACTGGACTAATACACATACACACATACACATACACACATACACACATACACATACACACATACACATACACATACACACACACACACACACACTGTGTGTATATATATATATATATATATACACACACACTGTGTGTATATATATATATATATATATATATATATACATACACACACACACACACACACACACACACACACACACACACACACACACACACTGTGTATATATATATATATTTCTCTTGTTAAGTGTGTTCAGTCCACGGGTCATCCATTACTTATGGGATATATTCTCCTTCCCAACAGGAAGTTGCAAGAGGATCACCCAAGCAGAGCTGCTATATAGCTCCTCCCCTCACATGTCATACCCAGTCATTCTCTTGCAACCCTCAACAAAGAAGGAGGTCGCGAGAGGAGTTGGAGTTTTTACTTAATTATTCTTCAATCAAAAGTTTGTTATTTTAAAATGACACCGGAGTGTGCCGTTTTTTGTATCTCAGGCAGTATTTGGAGAAGAATCTGCCTGCGTTTTTCTATGATCTTAGCAGACGTAACTAAGATCCGCTGGCTGTTCTCGACATTCTGAGGAGTAGGGTAACTTCAGAAAGAGGGGAATAGCATGCGGGGTCCCCCGCAAATGAGGTATGTGCAGTACATTATTTTCTGGGAATGGAATTGACTAAGAAAATACTGCTGTTACCCATATGATGTAAGTACAGCCTTAAATGCAGTAGTAGCGACTGGTATCAGGCTGATGAATGTATGCGCAGTTGAGTTATTTTCTAGGGACTAGAATTTGACTGAGAAAATACTGTTAATACTGAAATAATGTTTAAGCCTTATCTGCAGTGGAAGCGACTGGTAGCAGGCTTAGTGATAACTTTGCATGACATTCAAAATGTTGTTTTTAAAACGTTTACTGGCATGTTATTCGTTTTGTGAGGTACTTTGGTGATAAATCTTTTTGGGCATGATTTTTTTCCACATGGCTAACGTATTTTCTGCATAGAAACCGTTATATCAGGTCTCCCACTGTTGTAATATGAGTGGGAGGGACCTTGTTTTAGCGCCTTGTTGCGCAGTTAAAATTCTAGCACAGTCTTCCTGTTTCTTCCTCCTTGATCCAGGACGTCTCTAGAGAGCTCAGGGGTCTTCAAAATTCGTTTTTGAGGGAGGTAATCAGTCACAGCGGATCTGTGACAGTGTGTTTGACTGTGATAAAAGCGTTAAATCTGAATTTGATATCCGTTTTTGGGTATTGAGGGGTTAATCATCCTTTTGCTAATGGGTGCAATCCTCTGCTAATTAATACATTTCTCGTTAAGAATTGTTCACTATAACTGAATTAGTTTTCTTTGTTATTCAATTGTTTTTAAAAGCGCTGCAGCGTTTTTTATATTGCTTGTAAACTTATTGAAAGTGATTTCCAAGCTTATTAGCTTCATTGCTAGTCTGTTTAAACATGTCTGATACAGAGGAATCTGCTTGTTCATTATGTTCAAAAGCCGATGTGGAGCCCAATAGAAATATGTGTACCAATTGTATTGATATTACTTTGAATAAAAGTCAATCTGTATCAATAAAGAAATTATCACCAGACAACGAGGGGGAAGTTATGCCGTCTAACTCTCCTCACGTGTCAGTACCTGCGTCTCCCGCTCGGGAGGTGCGTAAGATTGAGGCGCCAAGTACATCAAGGCCCTTACAAATCACTTTACATGATATGGCTAATGTTATGAAAGAAGTATTATACAATATGCCCGAATTAAGAGGCAAGCGTGATAGCTCTGGGTTAAGGACAGAGCGCGCTGATGACACGATAGCCATGTCCGATACTGCGTCACAATTTGCAGAACATGAGGACGGTGAGCTTCATTCTGTCGGTGATGGTTCTGATCCGGGGAGACCGGATTCAGAAATTTTAAATTTAAGCTTGAGAACCTCCGCGTGTTACTAGGGGAGGTGTTAGCGGCTCTGAATGATATCAACACGGTGGCAATCCCAGAGAAATTATGTAGGTTGGATAGATACTATGCGGTACCGGTGTGTACTGACGTTTTTCCTATACCAAAAAGGCTTACAGAAATTATTAGTAAGGAGTGGGATAGACCCGGTGTGCCCTTTTCCCCTCCTCCGATATTTAGAAAAATGTTCCCTATAGACGCCACCACACGAGACTTATGGCAGACGGTCCCTAAGGTGGAGGGAGCAGTTTCTACTTTAGCCAAGCGTACCACTATCCCGGTGGAGGATAGCTGTGCTTTCTCAGATCCAATGGATAAAAAATTAGAGGGTTACTTTAAGAAAATGTTTGTTCAACAAGGTTTTATATTGCAGCCTCTTGCATGCATTGCGCCTGTCACGGCTGCAGCGGCATTCTGGTTTGAGTCTCTGGAAGAGGCGATTCGCACAGCACCATTGGATGAGACTTTGAGCAAAGTTAGAACGCTTAAACTGGCTAATGCGTTTGTTTCGGATGCTGTAGTGCATTTAACCAAACTTACGGCTAAAAATTCCGGATTCGCCATACAGGCGCGCAGGGCGCTATGGCTTAAATCCTGGTCAGCAGATGTAACTTCTAAGTCTAAACTACTTAACATTCCTTTCAAAGGGCAGACCTTATTCGGGCCCGGCTTGAAGGAAATTATTGCTGACATTACGGGAGGTAAGGGCCACACCCTTCCTCAGGACAGGGCCAAATCAAAGGCCAAACAGTCTAATTTTCGTGCCTTTCGTAACTTCAAGGCAGGAGCAGCATCAACTTCCTCCGCTCCAAAACAGGAAGGAACTACTGCTCGTTACAGACAGGGTTGGAAAGGCAACCAGTCATGGAACAAGGGCAAGCAGGCCAGAAAGCCTACTTCAGCCCCTAAGACAGCATGAAGACAGGGCCCCCTCTCCGGAGACGGATCTAGTGGGGGGCAGACTTTCTCTCTTCGCCCAGGCCTGGGCAAGAGATGTACAGGATCCCTGGACGTTGGAGATTATATCTCAGGGATACCTTCTGGATTTCAAAACTTCTCCTCCACAAGGGAGGTTTCATCTGTCAAGGTTATCAACAAACCTAGTAAAGAAAGAGGCATTTCTACAATGTGTACAAGACCTCTTAGTGATGGGAGTGATCCACCCAGTTCTGCGAACGTAACGAGGACAAGGGTTTTACTCAAATCTATTTGTGGTTCCCAAAAAAGAGGGAACCTTCAGACCAATCTTAGACTTAAAAATCTTAAACAAATTCCTAAGGGTTCCATCGTTCAAGATGGAAACCATTCGGGCCATCCTGCCCATGATCCAAGAGGGTCAATATATGACCACAGTGGACTTAAAGGATGCCTACCTTCACATACCGATTCACAAAGATCATTATCGGTACCTAAGATTTGCCTTTCTAGACAGGCATTACCAGTTTGTAGCTCTTCCCTTCGGGTTAGCTACGGCCCCGAGAATTTTTACAAAGGTTCTGGGCCCACTTCTGGCGGTACTAAGACCATGAAGCATAGCGGTGGCTCCGTACCTAGACGACATTCTGATTCAAGCGTCAAGTTTTCAAAATGCAAAGTCTCATACAGAGATAGTTCTAGCATTTCTGAGGTCGCATGGGTGGAAAGTGAACGTGGAAAAGAGTTCTCTGTTACCGCTCACAAGGGTTCCTTTTCTAGGGACTCTTATAGATTCTGTAGAGATGAAGATTTACCTGACGGAGTCCAGGTTATCAAAGATTCTCAATTCTTGCCGTGTACTTCACTCCATTCCAAGCCCATCAGTAACTCAGTGCGTGGAAGTAATCGGCTTAATGATCGCGGCAATGGACATAGTGCCATTTGTGCGCCTACATCTCAGACCGCTGCAACTATGCATGCTAAGTCAATGGAACGGGGATTACTCAGATCTGTCCCCTTTGCTAAACCTGGACCAGGAGACCAGAGATTCTCTTCTCTGGTGGTTGTCACGGGTTCATCTGTCCAAAGGAATGACTTTTCGCAGACCAGATTGGACGATTGTAACAACAGATGCCAGCCTACTAGGCTGGGGAGCAGTCTGGAACTCCCTGAAGGCTCAGGGATTGTGGACTCAGGAGGAGAGACTCCTCCCGATAAACATTCTAGAATTAAGAGCAATATTCAATGCTCTTCTAGCTTGGCCTCAGTTAGCAACACTGAGGTTCATCAGATTTCAGTCGGACAACATCACGACTGTGGCTTACATCAATCATCAAGGGGGAACCAGGAGTTCCCTAGCGATGTTGGAAGTCTCGAAGATAATTTGCTGGGCAGAGTCACACTCTTGCCACCTGTCAGCGATCTACATCCCAGGCGTGGAGAACTGGGAGGCGGATTTTCTAAGTCGCCAGACTTTTCATCCGGGGGAGTGGGAACTCCACCCGGAGGTATTTGCTCAACTGATTCGTCGTTGGGGCAAACTGGATCTGGATCTCATGGCATCTCGCCAGAACGCCAAGCTTCCTTGTTACGGATCCAGGTCCAGGGACCCGGGTGCGGTGCTGGTAGATGCACTAGCAGCCCCTTGGGTTTTCAACATAGCTTATGTGTTTCCACCTTTTCCGTTGCTACCTCGACTGATTGCCAGGATCAAACAGGAGAGAGCATCGGTGATTCTGATAGCGCCTGCGTGGCCACGCAGGACCTGGTATGCAGACCTAGTGGACATGTCGTCCTGTCCACCATGGTCTCTACCCCTGAGGCAGGACCTTCTAATTCAGGGTCCTTTCAACCATCCAAACCTAATTTCTCTGAGGCTGACTGCTTGGAAATTGAACGCTTGATTCTATCAAAGCGTGGGTTTTCGGATTCGGTTATTGATACATTAATACAGGCTCGGAAACCTGTTACCAGAAAAATTTACCACAAGATATGGCGTAGATATTTATATTGGTGTGAATCCAAGAGTTACTCATGGAGTAAGGTTAGGATTCCTAGGATATTGTCTTTTCTACAAGAGGGTTTAGAAAAGGGCTTATCCGCTAGTTCACTAAAGGGACAGATTTCTGCTCCGTCTATTCTTTTACACAAGCGTCTGGCAGAGAATCCAGACGTCCAGGCTTTTTGTCAGGCTTTGGCTAGGATTAAGCCTGTGTTTAAAACTGTTGCTCCTCCGTGGAGCTTAAACTTGGTTCTTAAAGTTCTTCAGGGTGTTCCGTTTGAACCCCTTCATTCCATTGATATTAAGCTTTTATCTTGGAAAGTTCTGTTTTTGATGGCTATTTCTTCGGCTCGAAGAGTCTCTGAGTTATCTGCCTTACATTGTGATTCTCCTTATCTGATCTTTCATTCAGACAAGGTAGTCCTGCGTACTAAACCTGGGTTTTTACCTAAGGTTGTTTCTAACAGGAATATCAATTAAGAGATGATTGTTCCATCGTTATGCCCTAATCCTTCTTCAAAGAAGGAACGTCTTTTGCATAATCTAGACGTGGGCCGTGCCCTGAAGTTCTACTTAAGGCAACTAAAGATTTTCGACAAACTTCTTCTCTGTTTGTCGATTACTCTGGACAGAGGAGAGGTCAAAAGGCTTCGGCTACCTCTCTCTCTTTTTGGCTTCGTAGCATAATACGCTTAGCCTACGAGACTGCTGGACAGCAGCCTCCTGAAAAAATTACAGCTCATTCCACTAGAGCTGTGGCTTCCACCTGGGCCTTTAAGAATGAGGCCTCTGTTAAACAGATTTGCAAGGCTGCAACTTGGTCTTCACTTCATACTTTTTCCAAATTTTACAAATTTGACACTTTTGCTTCTTCGGAGGCTGTTTTTGTGGGAGAGGCAGTGGTTCCTTCTGTTTAATGTTCCTGCCTTGTCCCTCCCATCATCCGTGTACTTTAGCTTTGGTATTGGTATCCCATAAGTAATGGATGACCCGTGGACTGAACACACTTAACAAGAGAAAACATAATTTATGCTTACCTGATAAATTTATTTCTCTTGTAGTGTGTTCAGTCCACGGCCCGCTCTGTCTTTTTGAGGCAGGTTCTAAATTTTAAATTTTAAATTATAACTCCAGTCACCACTGCACCCTATAGTTTCTCCTTTCTCGTCTTGTTTCGGTCGAATGACTGGATATGACATGTGAGGGGAGGAGCTATATAGCAGCTCTGCTTGGGTGATCCTCTTGCAACTTCCTGTTGGGAAGGAGAATATATCCCATAAGTAATGGATGACCCGTGGACTGAACACACTACAAGAGAAATAAATTTATCAGGTAAGCATAAATTATGTTTTTGGGTTTTGGAATTAATTTCTCAGTTTAAAAAAGCTGATTTTTGTATTCCTCCTTTTCTTTTTGCTTGTGGACTTCTACATCTTAGGTATTCTATCCCATACGTAACAGCTCATGGACTCTCGCCACCTTTATGAAAGAGAAAATAATTTATGTTAAACTTACCCGATAAAATTAATTTCTTTCATGGTGGTGAGAATCCACAAGGCCCCACCCATTTGGGGTTATATTGTTTTTTAAAGCACGTCTGTTTTTCCTTCTCCCCTTTTTTGGCATTTACTCATGCACCTCACTACTTGGCTATTTGTAAAATTGAGGTATGTGTGAGGTTGGACGGGTATTTATAGGCTTTTATTTAAAGGAATTTTTATTGAGGTTCAGTTCAAGGCAAACAAAGAGAATGTCATCAACAGAATAAAAAGGAAATACATTGCTAAACATCTGATCAATATTGGAAGAAGACATACATTGCAGGTCGATATGACACATTTTGAGAATGAGTACACATATTACTTGCCTATTAAACTAAATACCTTTTGGATGAATTATGGGGCTACTTATGGACCTCCTACTGGTATAGAGAATATATATCCACCAAAGGTGTTCCTAAGCGAAAGGAAACCACTCTTAGGTTCCAAATAGTAATCCTCTTTTTTAATGATATAAACATAGTAGCGGTATTGTGAAAGATCATATAAGGGGAATGGGAATATTTTTGTTAAAGTGATACAAAACATCTAATAAAATGATTTGGGGGTATAAGTCGGGGGATGCATTTTCCTATGTTTACCAAGTAAACTATATCTTGGGGGACGGGATTAGGGGTACAGAGTTTAGGGAGGTTTTGGGATAACAAGAATATAAACATTTCTTTTTCAATTGCTTAGCAGTAATTATTATAGTTCTTTGACTCACTAACAGTAATCTCCCCCTTATATCATATTACGGGCTACATCTGGACCACTAACTATACATGAGAGTTGGGAGGTATGAAATAGACATCTGGGTACCAATAAAAGTAATGTAAGTGATATATAGAAAACTCTTGAGTTAGATTTGTCATTGTATACCCCTATCGTACCCAGCGCTACGGAATTTGGCGGTGCTATACAAATAAATGATGATAATAATAATATGGACATGTGCAATATGCTGATATTCTATACAAAGTGTAGAAGTGTCTTATCTAAAACATCGCCCATTTCTCATACATTACAATCTTAGTGTTAGGTAAGAGACACACAAATGGTTGCATTAGTCAAAGGTTAGTACATTATCAGTTATACTGGAGTAAAGTCCCAGACAAGAGAATATTAAATACGTATTAAATAAGAGCCTCATAGATCATACTGCTTGAACATTTATCTTAGACAATCATAACTAAGATCACACCACATATAACTGGAGAAATAACCCTAGACTGTAGGATCCATAAGGATTCATAGTATACTAGTAAAAAGAAGCTTTGAACAAGATGTATATAATGATTAAATTTGAAGAGAACAGTAGTATAATTAAATAACCACAATTCTAACAAATACCTATTCAAGGTTCATGAACATATGAAAAGTACAGACACTGTGGCCAAACTTGAGTTCCTAGGAGCCTAGGAAATTGAAACCGCTTACAAATCAGCTTAGAGTGTCATACAGTCACTATATCATAGGAGTCTGAACTGGTTAGCTAGATAAAGTGGGGTTTGGGGAAATGTGTAGTGCGAGGACATCTGTCCTATGACCGACCTGTCCCTTTATCTTCATATTAGTAGTTGAAAAAAAAGGTAATTGAATTCAGCCAACACCATTCCTCCCTTGTCTGCCCATCCTGCACCTGTTGATCTCCAGCTGGAATATATTAGAACCATGGTTCACATTCCACCATGCTGGGACAGTTCCATTCACTGGCCCCAGACGTATGAGCTCCAGGCGAGGGCTGCAGTTCGGCTCCGCAGTGGTTGTATTGGCAAGGGGAGTTGTAATTGATAGCCGGTATTTGGAGATCCCTTTCAATAGCCTCCACAAAGGAGGGCGCTTACTTCCGGACTCCGCAGCCGCTACTTCCAGGCTGTCCAGTTTCAATTTGTTGACTGGTGTCGCTAATAGAGCTGATTCTGCCCTAGGCTTCACTGCAAGGCTCGCAGCACCAGAGCAATCAGTTTCTTCTGGGACCCCCAAAGGTTGGTCTCCCTTGAGTATGTTTGAGTCAGTGATAGCTGACCGGCTGCAATCAATCCT
The DNA here is from genome assembly GCF_027579735.1 of Bombina bombina. Lineage (NCBI taxonomy): Eukaryota > Metazoa > Chordata > Amphibia > Anura > Bombinatoridae > Bombina > Bombina bombina. The sequence goes on along the minus strand of NC_069504.1, from coordinate 743,733,008 downwards.
CGTTATAGAGGAAGCAGAACAAGAAAGTTCTGTACTGGGATAAGGTCAGTATTCTTTTTTGGTGCGATCTACCCCTTCTCTGCATCATATTTTCGGACATAAACTTGTACTTTTTTTCTTCTCTGTGCCAGCAAGCCTAGATCGAAAAGCTAGAAGCTGTTAAAACGCATCTGGCCATATCTGTAGTTGACTCCACCCCCTTATTTCTTTCATGTAATTAGCAAGAGTCCATGAGCTAGTGACGTATGGGATATACATTCCTACCAGGAGGGGCAAAGTTTCCCAAACCTCAAAATGCCTATAAATACACCCCTCACCACACCCACAAATCAGTTTTACAAACTTTGCCTCCTATGGAGGTGGTGAAGTAAGTTTGTGCTAGATTCTACGTTGATATGCACTCCGCAGCAGGTTGGAGCCCGGTTTTCCTCTCAGCGTGCAGTGAATGTCAGAGGGATGTGAGGAGAGTATTGCCTGTTTGAATTCAATTATCTCCTTCTACGGGGTCTATTTCATAGGTTCTCTGTTATCGGTTGTAGAGATTCATCTCTTACCTCCCTTTTCAGATCGACGATATACTCTTATATATATACCATTACCTCTGCTGATTTTCGTTTCAGTACTGGTTTGGCTTTCTACAAACATGTAGATGAGTGTCCTGGGGTAAGTAAGTCTTATTTTCTGTGACACTCTAAAGCTATGGTTGGGCACTTTTTTAAAGTTCTAAATATATGTATTCAAACATTTATTTGCCTTGACTCAGAATGTTCAACATTCCTTTTTTTCAGACAGTCAGTTTCATATTTGGGATAATGCATTTGAATCAATCATTTTTCTTACCTTAAAAATGTGACTTTTTCCCTGTGGGCTGTTAGGCTCGCGGGGGCTGAAAATGCTTCATTTTATTGCGTCATTCTATCAATATTTTGGAACTCCGTGCAATTTTCAGAGCTCTTCAGTCTTGGCCTCTTCTGAAGAGAGAGTCGTTCATTTGTTTTCAGACAGACAATGTCACAACTGTGGCATACATCAATCATCAAGGAGGGACTCACAGTTCTCTGGCTATGAAAGAAGTATCTCGAATTCTGGTTTGGGCAGAATCCAGCTCCTGTCTAATCTCTGCGGTTCATATCCCAGGTATAGACAATTGGGAAGCGGATTATCTCAGTCGCCAAACGTTGCATCCGGGCGAATGGTCTCTTCACCCAGAGGTATTTCTTCAGATTGTTCAAATGTGGGAACTCCCAGAAATAGATCTGATGGCTTCTCATCTAAACAAGAAACTTCCCAGGTATCTGTCCAGATCCCGGGATCCTCAGGCGGAGGCAGTGGATGCATTATCACTTCCTTGGAAGTATCATCCTGCCTATATCTTTCCGCCTCTAGTTCTTCTTCCAAGAGTAATCTCCAAGATTCTGAAGGAATGCTTGTTTGTTCTGCTGGTAGCTCCAGCATGGCCTCACAGGTTTTGGTATGTGGATCTTGTCCGGATGGCCTCTTGCCAGCCGTGGGCTCTTCCGTTAAGACCAGACCTTCTGTCGCAAGGTCCTTTCTTCCATCAGGATTTCAAATCCTTAAATTTAAAGGTATGGAGATTGAACGCTTGATTCTTGGTCAAAGAGGTTTCTCTGACTCTGTGATTAATACTATGTTACAGGCTCGTAAATCTGTATCTAGAGAGATATATTATAGAGTCTGGAAGACTTATATTTCTCAGTGTCTTTCTCATCATTTTTCCTGGCATTCTTTTAGAATTCCGAGAATTTTACAGTTTCTTCAGGATGGTTTGGATAAAGGTTTGTCCGCAAGTTCCTTGAAAGGACAAATCTCTGCTCTTTCTGTTCTTTTTCACAGAAAGATTGCTAATCTTCCTGATATTCATTGTTTTGTACAAGCCTTGGTTCGTATAAAACCTGTCATTAAGTCAATTTCTCCTCCTTGGAGTTTGAATTTGGTTCTGGGGGCTCTTCAAGCTCCTCCTTTTGAACCCATGCATTCATTGGACATTAAATTACTTTCTTGGAAAGTTTTGTTCCTTTTGGCCATCTCTTCTGCCAGAAGAGTCTCTGAATTATCTGCTCTTTCTTGTGAGTCTCCTTTTCTGATTTTTCATCAGGATAAGGCGGTGTTGCAAACTTCTTTTGAATTTTTACCTAAGGTTGTGAATTCCAACAACATTAGTAGAGAAATTGTGGTTCCTTCATTATGTCCTAATCCTAAGAATTCTAAGGAGAAATTGTTGCATTCTTTGGATGTTGTTAGAGCTTTGAAATATTATGTTGAAGCTACTAAGTCTTTCCGAAAGACTTCTAGTCTATTTGTCATCTTTTCCGGTTCTAGAAAAGGTCAGAAAGCTTCTGCCATTTCTTTTGCATCTTGGTTGAAATCCTTAATTCACCATGCTTATGTCGAGTCGGGTAAAACTCCGCCTCAAAGGATTACAGCTCATTCTACTAGGTCAGTTTCTACTTCCTGGGCGTTTAGGAATGAGGCTTCGGTTGATCAGATTTGCAAAGCAGCAACTTGGTCCTCTTTGCATACTTTTACTAAATTCTACCATTTTGATGTGTTTTCTTCTTCTGAAGCAGTTTTTGGTAGAAAAGTACTTCAGGCAGCGGTTTCAGTTTGAATCTTCTGTTTATGTTTTCATTAAACTTTATTTTGGGTGTGGATTATTTTCAGCAGGAATTGGCTGTCTTTATTTTATCCCTCCCTCTCTAGTGACTCTTGCGTGGAAAGATCCACATCTTGGGTAATCATTATCCCATACGTCACTAGCTCATGGACTCTTGCTAATTACATGAAAGAAAACATAATTTATGTAAGAACTTACCTGATAAATTCATTTCTTTCATATTAGCAAGAGTCCATGAGGCCCACCCTTTTTGTGGTGGTTATGATTTTTTTGTATAAAGCACAACTATTCCAATTCCTTATTTTATATGCTTTCACACTTTTTTCTTATCACCCCACTTCTTGGCTATTCGTTAAACTGATTTGTGGGTGTGGTGAGGGGTGTATTTATAGGCATTTTGAGGTTTGGGAAACTTTGCCCCTCCTGGTAGGAATGTATATCCCATACGTCACTAGCTCATGGACTCTTGCTAATATGAAAGAAATGAATTTATCAGGTAAGTTCTTACATAAATTATGTTTTATAGGCTTTTGAGGTTTGGGAAACTGCCTTCTCCCGGTAGGAATGTATATCCCATATGTAACAGCTCGTGGACTCTAGCCACCATGAAATAAATTAATTTATCAGGTAAGTTTTACATAAATTATGTTTGTTTTTTTTGTTGTTTTTTTGGTCTGTTAAGATACAAACAGAAAATACAGGAAATGTGTACACAAAATATAACCCCCCCCCCCCCACACACACAAACACACACAATTTTCAGAACAAAATGGCTTCTTCAGGCAAAAGTCAGTATTTAGTGTGACCTCCTTTGGCACTAAGCACATCTTGAACTCTTTTGCGGAGACTGTCCCAAAGTTTTCTGGAATCTTCAGGTATATTATACCAGGCTTCTTTCAGCACTTCCTAGAGTTCTTCTTTAGATTTAGGTTATTTCTTTCTCTGTCCAGGTGATCCCATACTGCCTCTATAATATTCAGGTCTGGACTCTTTGGAGGCCAGTCCATGACTGTCCCTGTTTTATCAGCTGTTTTTCTCTCCAAATATGATTTCACTGCATTAGGAAGTGAAGGAATGGCATGATGAATTAAAATCAGTTGTTTTTCTCTCCAAATATGATTTCACTGCATTAGGAAGTGAAGGAATGGCATGATGAATTAAAATCAGTTTTTTTTCTCTCCAAATATGATTTCACTGCATTAGGAAGTGAAGGAATGACATGATGAATTAAAACCTGACTATACTTTTCAACATTCATGATCCCATCAATTCGGACAATATTCCAACACCACTAGCAGAAATGCAGCCCCAAACCAGGACAGAACCTCCACCATGTTTTACTGAAGGCCGCTAGCACTCATTCTTCCATCCCTCTCCAACTCTTCTCACGTATTGTCAACGATTGGACCCAAAAATTTCAAACTTGGATTTGTCACTCCATAATACTCTTTTCCACTGATCTTCATTCCAATCTTTGTAAACTTTAGCATATCTTAGCATTTTCACCCTGTTCCCCTTCTGAAAAATGGTTTCTTGACTGCTACCCTACCACAAAGACCATTACTGATAAAGCTTCTTTGGGGTGTAGAAGGGTCAACTTGGCATCCTGATTAAACTGCCGGATGCTGAGCCAGGTCCTTGATTGACTTCTTCCAGTCTCTCAAAAAAGAACCCCTGAGAAACTTCTGATCAGATTTTAAGTTCTTGGCCTTTTAGTCCTTTTTCTGTCCTTGCCCTCTCCTGATTCTTCAAATTTCTTTATAGCAGCTTTAATACCACATCTTGAGTATTCACTATTTTGATGATTTCCCTTTGAGATTGGCTTTGCTGATGCAAAAGTATGATTTTATGTCTGTCAAATTTTGCGATATTTGTAATTTTGAATGGAATTTTGCGATTGAAAGTTGGTCTTATTAGCAAGCTTCCAGCGAATTAAACTCATACCACATGTATGTAATGCTTAAGCATGTCTTGCACAAACCTGGTGTAATAGACAAATACAGGTGTTAGCAATGACATTAATGAGGGTTCCATTCCATTAAGGTTTATGAGAGCCAAGTTCCGGCTATTGCTCAAGTGTAAGGGGAGGTCACACTAAATCCTTGCAAATTTAGCCTATAGAAGCTGTTTTTCTGATAGTTTTTTTTAAGTTTTTTTAATACCGCATACAAAAATTCTGTATTTCTTTCATGTAATTAGCAAGAGTCCATGAGCTAGTGACGTATGGGATATACATTCCTACCAGGAGGGGCAAAGTTTCCCAAACCTTAAAATGCCTATAAATACACCCCTCACCACACCCACAATTCAGTTTTACAAACTTTGCCTCCCATGGAGGTGGTGAAGTAAGTTTGTGCTAGATTCTACGTTGATATGCGCTTTGCAGCAGGCTGGAGTCCGGTTTTCCTCTCAGAGTGCAGTGAATGTCAGAGGGATGTGAAGAGAGTATTGCCTATTTGAATACAATGGTCTTCCTCTAGGGGATCTATTTCATAGGTTCTCTGTTATTGGTCGTAGAGATTTCTTCTCCTACCTCCCTTTTCAGATCGACGATATACTCTTATATACCATTACCTCTACTGATTCTCGTTTCAGTACTGGTTTGGCTACTATATGTAGATGAGTGTCCTGGGGTAAGTAAGTCCTATGTTTTGTGACACTCTAAGCTATGGTTGGGCACTTTATATGTAAAGTTCTAAATATATGTGTTTAAACATATATTTGCCATGATTCAGGATAATCAGTATTCCTTCATTCAGACTGTCAGTTTCATTATTTGGGATAATGCATATGAATTAATATTTTTTTCTCACCTTGAAAATTTTCAATTGACTTTTTTCCCTGCGGGCTGTTAGGCTCGTGGGGGCAGAAAATGCTTCAATTTATTGCGTCATTCTTGGTGCAAACTTTTTTGGCGCAAAAATTGTCATTTCCGGCGCCGTAGTTGACGCCGGAAGTTTGTTCTGTTACGTCATTTTTTGACGCATATGTGTTCAGGCAATATGGGCGTTGTACTTGGTGCCAATAATGTGGGTGTCATACTTGGCGCCAAAAATGTGGGCGTCATACTTGTTCACTTTTTCTCACATTATTTAAGTCTCACTTTTTTGTTGCTTCTGGTTGCTAGAAGCTTGTTTGTTTTGCATTTTTTTCCCATTCCTGAAACTGTCATTTAAGGAATTTTGATAATTTTGCTTTTTATGTTGTTTTTTTCTATTACATATTGCAAGATTTTCCATTCACTGTTCCTGGATCAGAACATGCTGAGGGATTCCTGTTGACTGAGATCAGTCCTTACAAAGCTAAGTTCATTTATTTTAAATGTTATGAATGTTTATCTTTAGCTATGGTTTGTTATAAGTTTCATGATAAACTTTTATATGCAGATAATAATATTTATATATTGCTATTCTTTTTACATCTCCTGTACAAGATATACTTAGAAATTTATAAGAATTTTTTTCTGATTCTATTTTAAAGGCTTTGTCTGACATCCCGCCTTCTAATAAATTTGTAGGTCTTTTTCAAACTTCTTTTTTAGTTGATGAAGTTTCAAATGACCAACAACATATTGAATTATCCTTCTCTGATGGTGTTTTTTTCTTCATCAGATATTGACACTAACAAATCTACTTTTTTATTTTTTAAATAGAGCACATTTGTTCTTTGTTCAAAAGGTGTTGATTATTTTGGATATTGAAGTAACTAGTTCTTTGGATTTTAAAGACTAGCTAACATTTAAATTCTGCTTATTTATCTTCTGTGATTTCTTCAGAGGTTTTTTTCCAGTTCCTGATACTAGGAAATGGAATAGGCTGAGAATTTTCTTTTAGTCCTTATTTAAGGTTTTTAAATTGTATTCTTTGCCGGCAGTTAGTTTTGAGGAAAGATTCCCCAAGTTAATGGGGCTATCTCTACTCCTGCTAAATATACTATTATTCTTATAGCAAATAGTATTTATTTTTTTCCTTCAGATGGTTTTATCTTATTTAAGGAAAATTATTTTCAGATACTTTTCTTAGACCTGTAATTTATTTGGCTGATGTTGCAATGGCTTCATCTTTCTGGTTGGATACTTTAAGATCAAGTATCGGATTATGATTTGTTTAGCATTGTTAAAAGGACAAAATCTACTACTCATTTGAGGTTCAGACTAAGTGCTATTGCATTGTCTTCCTCTAGGAACTGGGTTTTGGGGTTTTATTCAAGACTATTCATTGTTCCAAAGATTAAAAAATCTTTTTGAATCGTCATATAAGTGTACCATCTTTTAGAATGGAGTTTATATTGTCTATTCTGCCTTTTTGGTCAGTGATGGCATTATTTGTTTACAATGGATACAATAGATGCATATCTTCATTTTCTGTTTTCATTCAGATTATTTTATTTTCTGAGATTCTCTTTTTTTGACAAGTATTACCAATTTGTTGCTCTTCCTTCTGGTCTAGCAACAGCTCTAAGAATCTTTTCTAAGGTTCTCAGTGTTCCTTATTTGGACGGTATGGTGGTACTGGTTCAGTCTTTTCATTCTGTGGAATCTCATACGATTCAACTTTGTTGTCTCTTCAAGACATGGTTAGAGGATCTTCTTATCAAAAGCTCCTTGATTTCTCACACAAGGGTCACCTTTCTTTTAGTTTTCCAGATTAATTTCAAGTTGCTATATATGCATGGAAGTTTTAGGTTTCATGGCTGCAGCATTGGATTCGATTCCCTTTGCTCATTTAGGAAACCTTTCCAGTTTTCTTATGCTGAATAATGGTGTTTGTTTTGTTCAGGCTTTGGTTCATATCAAGCCTGTCATTAAGTCAATTTCTCCTCTTTGGAGTCTTAATTTGATTCTGAAGGCTTAACAGGCTCTTCTGTTTGAGCATATGCTTTCTTTGGACATTAATTACTTTTATGGAAAGTATTGTTCTTTTCAGACATCTCTTCAACTAGAACAGTTTTAAATTATCTGTTCTTTCTTGTGAATCTCCTTGTTCTGATTTTTCATCAGGATAAGGTGGTTTTTCCTTATTTCAATTTTCACCTAAAGTTGTGAATTCTAACAACATTAGTGGAGGAATTATTGTCTTTTCATTGTGTCTTAATCCTAAGAATTCTTTGGTAAGATTCTTACATTCTTTGGATGTGGTAAGAGTTTTGAAATATTATGTTGAAGCTATTCAGATTTCAGACAGACTTCTAGTCTATTTGTTATCTTTTCTAGTTTTAGGAAAGGTCAGAAGGCTTCTGCCATTTCTTTGGCATCTTGGTTAAAGCTTTTGATTCATCATGCTTATTTGGAGTCGGGTTAATCCCCGTCTCAGAGGATTACGGCTCATTCTACTAGGTCAGTTTCTACTTCCTGGACTTTTAAGAATGAAGCTTCTGTTGATCAGATTTGCAAAGCAATGACTTGGTCTTCTTTGCATACTTTTGCTAAATTCTACCATTTTGATGTTTTCTCTTCTTAGAAGCAGTTTTTGGTAGAATAGTATTTCAGGCAGCTGTTTCAGTTTGATTCTTCTGCTTATAATTTCAGTTTTTTCATTTTAAAAATTGAAACTCTTGATTTGGGTTGTGGATTAATTTTTCAGCGGAATTGGCTGTCTTTATTTTATCCCTCCCTCTCTAGTGACTCTTGCGTGGAAGTTCCACATCTTGGGTATCTGCTATCCCATACGTCACTAGCTCATGGACTCTTGCTAATTACATGAAAGAAAACATAATTTATGTAAGAACTTACCTGATAAATTCATTTCTTTCATATTAGCAAGAGTCCATGAGGCCCACCCTTTTTTGTGGTGGTTATGATTTTTTTGTATAAAGCACAATTATTCCAATTCCTTATTTTTGATGCTTTCGCTCCTTTATTATCACCCCACTTCTTGGCTATTCGTTAAACTGAATTGTGGGTGTGGTGAGGGGTGTATTTATAGGCATTTTAAGGTTTGGGAAACTTTGCCCCTCCTGGTAGGAATGTATATCCCATACGTCACTAGCTCATGGACTCTTGCTAATATGAAAGAAATTAATTTATCAGGTAAGTTCTTACATAAATTATGTTTTTCTGGTTGTGTTCTAATAAAGAGACTGAGAAATAATTATATATGGTCATTATGCCATTGCTAAAACAACAAATCTAATGGTGGCCTAAGGCTTGCACAATACTGTATATATGTGTGTGTGTGTGTCGCCATGTTCGGCATTTGTTTCCTCCCGAAAAGTCTGAATGCTTATGTCTAGTGCGAATATTATATTTACACCAACATACTTTTTTTTTTTTTCTCCTAATGCTCTTAAACTTTTGTGACTATTCAGAGGTTTGCGGAAAAAAAACAACTTATCCAGTTTTGTCACTATTGACAGTCCACTTGTTGTGATGCACAAAACATTGGGTTCCTATAGGTTGGGAGAGCTGTTGGTTATGTATGTGTCTGTGTGAAGGCTAATTAATTCTCCCTGCAATTTGGGAGAGGGGTTAGATAAGTGCGGGGCTCAGTAGAGGGATAGGAAAACCCTTAGTTACAGTTTGGGGGGGAGGGAATATATATATATATATATATATATATATATATATATATATATATATATATATATATATATATATATTATACTTTTTTTTTTTTTAAGAAAACCTATATGTATTTGTATTAAGCTCCTCCCCTTTGCTTTGATTGCTAGATTACTCTCCCAAGCTGCTTATTATCCTTAGTGTGGCAAACCTAGTTCTCTAAGACAAGCACAGTGTACTCTTTGGGGTGCTTTCTAGCATTCATCAGGGAGGGGCTTGAGAAAGTTGTGTGTGTGTTTTTGTATATGTGTGTTTCTATATTTATGTGTGTAATATATATGTAAACACACACAATAATAATTTCAGGAGGTGCTTGATTTTGTATGTGTATCTATTTTTCTTTATGTGTTTATTTGAGTGTAATATAAACAAACACACTACTGATTTTAGGATTATGACGACTAGTTTACTAACAAGAAAACTTTTTTCTTCTTTCTTGTAATAAATAGGACAGTATGCTGTTCTGTGACTCCTGTGACCGGGGGTTTCACATGGAGTGCTGTGAGCCGCCTCTTACTAGGATGCCGAAAGGTAAATTTTCAGAACAATGTACTGCCATTAATGCTAACTCCACTTAAAGCGATAATGTACTGTAAAATTAGTTTTCTCTTGCAAGGTGTATCCAGTCCACGGATTCATCCTTGTGGGATATTCTCATTCCCTACAGGAAGTGGCAAAGAGAGCACACAGCAAAGCTGTCCATATAGCTCCCCCTCTGGCTCCGCCCCCCAGTAATTCTCTTTGCCGCTCTAACAAGTAGCATCCCCACGGGAGGGTAAAGTGAATGTGGTGTTAGATTTATAGTTTTTATATCTTCAATCAAAAGTTTGTTATTTTTAAATAGTGCCGGTTTGTACTATTTACTCTCTGGCAGAAAGTGATGAAGAATTCTGCTGAGAGGAAAATGATTTTAGCATGTTGTAACTAAAATCCACTGCTGTTCCCACATAGGACTGAGGAGTACCAGAAAACTTCAGTTGGGGGGAACAGTTTGCAGGCTTAACTGCTATAAGGTATGTTCAGTCATCTTTTTCTAGTCAAGACTTAGTAATGCTAGAAGACTGACAAGAATCCCCATGTGGGGAAGGTAAGCCATATTCTGAGACTCAATATAGAAGGAAGGCTTAATTAACAGAGCTTAAAGACTGGTGGACACTGATAAAGGGCAATCGATTATTTTATAGTGAAAATATAATCATTATACAAGTTTTTTATTCCTTTTATGGGGTTTTATTCCACATGGTAGAATTTTAGACACCTATTTAGGGTTTTGAAGGCCCCACAACTCCGGAGTGGAGAGGGAGGGGGCCTAGAATTTGCGCCTCAGTTGCGCAGTTGATATTGCAGACAGCTTCATGCAGCTTCACGTGGAGGGTCCAAAGACTACTTGAGGACGTCATAGAGGCTTATTTCTCCAACATAGGTGTGTCCGGTCCACGGCGTCATCCTTACTTGTGGGATATTCTCTTCCCCAACAGGAAATGGCAAAGAGCCCAGCAAAGCTGGTCACATGATCCCTCCTAGGCTCCGCCTACCCCAGTCATTCTCTTTGCCGTTGTACAGGCAACATCTCCACGGAGATGGCTTAGAGTTTTTTAGTGTTTAACTGTAGTTTTTATTATTCAATCAAGAGTTTGTTATTTTAAAATAGTGCTGGTATGTACTATTTACTCAGAAACAGAAAAGAGATGAAGATTTCTGTTTGTATGAGGAAAATGATTTTAGCACCGTAACTAAAATCCATGGCTGTTCCACACAGGACTGTTGAGAGCAATTAACTTCAGTTGGGGGAACAGTGTGCAGTCTCTTACTGCTTGAGGTATGACACATTCTAACAAGACGATGTAATGCTGGAAGCTGTCATTTTCCCTATGGGATCCGGTAAGCCATGTTTATTAAGATAGTAAATAAGGGCTTCACAAGGGCTTATTAAGACTGTAGACTTTTTCTGGGCTAAATCGATTCATTATTAACACATATTTAGCCTTGAGGAATCATTTATTCTGGGTATTTTGATATGATTATATCGGCAGGCACTGTTTTAGACACCTTATTCTTTAGGGGCTTTCCCTAATCATAGTCAGAGCCTCATTTTCGCGCCGGTATGGAGCACTTGTTTTTGAGGACAGCATGGCATGCAGCTGCATGTGTGTGGAGCTCTGATACATAGAAAAGTCTTTCTGAAGGCATCATTTGGTATCGTATTCCCCTTTGGGCTTGGTTGGGTCTCAGCAATGCAGATTCCAGGGACTGTAAAGGGGTTAAATATAAAAACGGCTCCGGTTCCGTTATTTTAAGGGTTAAAGCTTCCAAATTTGGTGTGCAATACTTTTAAGGCTTTAAGACACTGTGGTGAAATTTTGGTGAATTTTGAACAATTCCTTCATACTTTTTCGCAATTGCAGTAATAAAGTGTGTTTAGTTTAAAATTTAAAGTGACAGTAACGGTTTTATTTTAAAACGTTTTTTGTGCTTTGTTATCAAGTTTATGCCTGTTTAACATGTCTGAACTACCAGATAGATTGTGTTCTGACTGTGGGGAAACCAAGGTTCCTTCTCATTTCACTATATGTATTTTATGTCATAAAAAAATTTAGTAAAAATGATGCCCAAGATGATTCCTCAAGTGAGGGGAGTAAGCATGGTACTGCATCATCCCCTCCTTCGTCTACACTAGTCTTGCCCATACAGGAGGCCCCTAGTACATCTAGTGCGCCAATACTCCTTACTATGCAACATTTAACGGCTGTAATGGATAATTCTATCAAAAACATTTTAGCCAATATGCCCACTTATCAGCGAAAGCGCGACTGCTCTGTTTTAGTAAATTCTGTAGAGCATGAGAACGCTGATGATATGGTTTCTGAAGGGCCCCTACACCAGTCTGAGGGGGCCAGGGAGGTTTTGTCTGAGGGAGAAATTTCAGATTCAGGAAACATTTCTCAACAAGCTGAACCTGATGTGATTACTTTTAAATTTAAGTTGGAACATCTCTGCGCTCTGCTTAAGGAGGTGTTATCCAATTTGGATGATTGTGATTATCTGGTCATTCCAGAACCACTATGTAAAATGGAAAAGTTCTTAGAGGCCCCGGGGCCCCCCGAAGCTTTTCCTATATCCAAGCGGGTGGCGTACATTGTTAGTAAAGAATGGGACAGGCCCGGTATACCTTTAGTACCTCCCCCCATATTTAAAAAATTGTTTTCCTATAGTCGACCCCAGAAAGGACTGATGGCAGACAGTCCCCAAGGTCGAGGGGGCGGTTTCTACTCTACACAAGCGCGCCACTATACCCATAGAAGATAGTTGTGCTTTCCAAGATCCTATGGATAAAAAATGAGAAGGTCTGCTAAAAAAAGATGTTTGTTCAGCAAGGTTCCCTTCTACAACCAATTGCATGCATTGTCCCTGTCACTGCAGCCGCGTGTTTCTAGTTTGATGAGCTAGGAAAGGCGATTATTAGTAATTCTTCTTCTTATGAGGAGATTATGGACAGAATTCGTGCTCTTAAATTGGCTAATTCTTTCACCCTAGACGCCACCTTGCAATTGGCTAGGTTAGCGGCGAAAAAATTCTGGGTTTGCTATTGTGGCGCAGAGCGCTTTGGTTAAAATCTTGGGCAGCGGATGCGTCTTCCAAGAACAAATTGCTTGACATTCCTTTCAAGGGGAAAACACTCTTTGGCCCTGACTTGAAAGAGATTATCTCTGATATCACTGGGGGCAAGGGCCACGCCCTTCCTCAGGATAGGTCTTTTCAAGACCAAAAATAAACCTAAGTTTCGTCCCTTTCGCAGAAACGGATCAGCCCCAAGGGCTACGTCCTCTAAGCAGGAAGGTAATACTTCTCAAGCCAATCCAGCCTGGAGACCTATGCAAGGCTGGAACAAAGGAAAGCAGGCCAGGAAACCTGCCACTGCTACCAAGACAGCATGAAATGCGGGCCCCCGATCCGGGACCGGATCTGGTGGGGGGCAGACTCTCTCTCTTCGCTCAGGCTTGGGCAAGAGATGTTCTGGATCCTTGGGCGCTAGAAATAGTCTCCCAAGGTTATTCTCTGGAGTTCAAGGGGCTTCCTCCAAGGGGGAGGTTCCACAGGTCTCAGTTGTCTTCAGACCACATAAGAAGACAGGCATTCTTACATTGGGTAGAAGACCTGCTAAAAATGGGAGTGATTCATCCTGTTCCATTAGGAGAACAAGGGATGGGGTTCTACTCCAATCTGTTCATAGTTCCCAAAAAAGAGGGAACGTTCAGACCAATCTTAGATCTCAAGATCTTGAACAAGTTTCTCAAGGTTCCATCGTTCAAGATGGTAACCATTCGAACACTTCTTCCTTCCATCCAGGAAGGTCAATTCATGACCAAGGTGGATTTCAAGGATGCGTATCTACATATTCCTATCCACAAGGAACATCATCGGTTCCTAAGGTTTGCATTCCTGGACAAGCATTTCCAGTTCGTGGCGTTTTCTTTCGGATTAGCCACTGCTCCTAGGATTTTCTCATAGGTACTAGGGTCCCTTCTGGCGGTGCTAAGACCAAGGGGCATTGCTGTAGTACCTTACTTGGACGACATTCTGATTCGAGCGTCGTCCCTTCCTCAAGTAAAGGCTCACACGGACATTGTCCTGGCCTTTCTCCGATCTCACGGATGGAAAGTGAACGTGGAAAAGAGTTCTCTATCTCCGTCAACGAGGGTTCCCTTCTTGGGAACTATAATAGACTCCTTAGAAATGAGGATTTTTCTGACAGAAGCCAGAAAAACAAAACTTCTAGACTCTTGTCGGATACTTCATTCCGTTCCTCTTCCTTCCATAGCGCAGTGCATGGAAGTGATAGGTTTGATGGTAGCGGCAATGGACATAGTTCCTTTTGTGCGCATTCATCTAAGACCATTACAACTGTTCATGCTCAGTCAGTGGAATGGGGACTATTCAGACTTGTCTCCGAAGATACAAGTAAATCAGAGGACCAGAGACTCATTCCGTTGGTGGCTGTCCCTGGACAACCTGTCACAAGGGATGACCTTCCGCAGACCAGAGTGGGTCATTGTCACGACCGACGCCAGTCTGATGGGCTGGGGCGCGGTCTGGGGATCCCTGAAAGCTCAGGGTCTTTGGTCTCGGGTAGAATCTCTTCTACCGATAAATATTCTGGAACTGAGAGCGATATTCAATGCTCTCAAAGCTTGGCCTCAGCTAGCGAGGGCCAAGTTCATACATCAACCATCAGGGGGGAACAAGGAGTTCCCTAGCGATGGAAGAAGTGACCAAAATCATTCTATGGGCGGAGTCTCACTCCTGCCACCTGTCTGCTATCCACATCCCAGGAGTGGAAAATTGGGAAGCGGATTTTCTGAGTCGTCAGACATTGCATCCGGGGGAGTGGGAACTCCATCCGGAAATCTTTGCCCAAGTCACTCAACCGTGGGGCATTCCAGACATGGATCTGATGGCCTCTCGTCAGAACTTCAGAGTTCCTTACTACGGGTACAGATCCAGGGATCCCAAGGCGGCTCTAGTGGATGCACTAGTAGCACCTTGGACCTTCAAACTAGCTTATGTGTTCCCGCCGTTTCCTCTCATCCCCAGGCTGGTAGCCAGGATCAATCAGGAGAGGGCGTCGGTGATTTTGATAGCTCCTGCGTGGCCACGCAGGACTTGGTATGCAGATCTGGTGAATATGTCATCGGCTCCACCATGGAAGCTACCTTTGAGACGAGACCTTCTTGTTCTAGGTCCGTTCGACCCACTCCAGCTGACTGCTTGGAGATTGAACGCTTGATCTTATCAAAGCGAGGGTTCTCAGATTCTGTTATTAATACTCTTGTTCAGGCCTGAAAGCCTGTAACCAGAAAAATTACCACATAATTTGGTATATCTGTTGGTGTGAATCTGCAGGATTCCCTTGGGACAAGGTTAAGATTCCTAAGAGTCTATCCTTCCTTCGAGAAGGATTGGAAAAAGGATTATCTGCAAGTTCCTTAATGGGACAGATTTCTGCCTTGTCTGTGTTACTTCACAAAAAGCTGGCAGCTGTGCCAGATGTTCTAGCCTTTGTTCAGGCTCTGGTTAGAATCAAGCCTGTTTACAAAATTTTGACTCCTCCTTGGAGTCTCAACCTAGTTCTTTCAGTTCTTCAGGGGGTTCCGTTTGAACCCTTACATTCCGTTGATATTAAGTTATTATCTTGGAAAGTTTTGTTTTTGGTTGCAATTTCTTCTGCTAGAAGAGTTTCAGAATTATCTGCTCTGCAGTGTTCTTCTCCTTATCTGGTGTTCCATGCAGATAAGGTGGTTTTGCGTACTAAACCTGGTTTTCTTCCAAAAGTTGTTTCTAACAAAAACATTAACCAGGAGATAGTTGTGCCTTCTTTGTGTCCTAATCCAGTTTCAAAGAAGGAACGTTTGTTGCACAACTTGGATGTAGTTCGTGCTCTCAAATTTTACTTAGCAGCTACTAAGGATTTCAGACAAACTTCGTCTTTGTTTGTTGTTTATTCTTGTAAACGGAGAGGTCAAAAAAGCAACTTCTACCTCTCTCTCCTTCTGGATTAAAAGCATTATCCGATTGGCTTATGAGACTGCCGGACGGCAGCCTCCTGAAAGAATCACAGCTCACTCCACTAGGGCTGTGGCTTCCACATGGGCCTTCAAGAACAAGGCTTCTGTTGATCAGATATGTAAGGCAGCGACTTGGTCTTCACTGCACACTTTTTCTAAATTTTACAAATTTGATACTTTTGCTTCTTCTGAGGCTATTTTTTGGGAGAAAGGTTTTGCAAGCCGTGGTGTCTTCCATTTAGGTGACCTGATTTGCTCCCTCCCTTCATCCGTGTCCTAAAGCTTTGGTATTGGTTCCCACAAGTAAGGATGACGCCGTGGACCGGACACACCTATGTTGGAGAAAACAGAATTTATGTTTACCTGATAAATTACTTTCTCCAACGGTGTGTCCGGTCCACGGCCCGCCCTGGTTTTTTTAATCAGGTCTGATAATTTATTTTCTTTAACTACAGTCACCACGGTAACATATGGTTTCTCCTATGCAAATATTCCTCCTTAACGTCGGTCGAATGACTGGGGTAGGCGGAGCCTAGGAGGGATCATGTGACCAGCTTTGCTGGGCTCTTTGCCATTTCCTGTTGGGGAAGAGAATATCCCACAAGTAAGGATGACGCCGTGGACCGGACACACCGTTGGAGAAAGTAATTTATCAGGTAAACATAAATTCTGTTTTTCCATCAAACGAATCCCCAGGGGCAGTTAGGGCCACAGCAGATTGCTGTGGCACGGTGCTGTAGTTTGCTAACCGGTTGTCAGCTTTAGGTTGCTCCGGTTTGGGGATTAAGGGGTTAATTGACTTGAAATTCGATGTGCAATTATTCCAAAGCATTAAGATCGTGTGGTAAAAATTTCAGAAAGATTGGATCTTTTTTTTAAGATTTAGTAAAAAAAAGTGTGCGCTTTTTATTATTTAAAGGCACAGTACCATTTTTTCTCAAATTGTATTTCTTTCATGTAATTGGCAAGAGTCCATGAGCTAGTGACATATGGGATATACAATCCTACCAGGAGGGGCAAAGTTTCCCAAACCTCAAAATGCCTATAAATACACCCCTCACCACACCCACAATTCAGTTTTACAAACTTTGCCTCCTATGGAGGTGGTGAAGTAAGTTTGTGCTATGATTTCTACGTTGATATGCGCTTCTCAGCATTGTTGAAGCCCGATTCCTCTGAGTACAGTGAATGTCAGAGGGACGTGAAGGGAGTATCACCTATTGAATACGATGATTTCCCTAACGGGGGTCTTTTTCATGGGTTCTCTGTTATCGGTCGTAGAGATTCATCTCCTACCTCCCTTTTCAGATCAACGATATACTCTCAATTAACCATTACCTCTACTAATTACTGTTTTAGTACTGGTTTGGCTATCTGCTATATGTGGATGGGTGTCTTTTTGTAAGTATGTTTTCATTTACTTAAGACACTCTCAGCTATGGTTTGGCACTTTATGCAAATTATATAAAGTTCTAAATATATGTATTGTACTTATATTTGCCATGAGTCAGGTTCATTTCCTTCTGCAGACTGTCCGTTTCATATTTGGGAATATAAACACTTTAAGAAATTTGTTTCTTACCTGGGGTTTAGTCTTTTTCAATTTTGACTACTTTTTCATTTGCGGGTGTTAGGCCCGCGGGTGCGTCAAATGTTAGACTTTATTGTGTCATTTTTGGCGCGAACTTTTTTGGTGCGGGAAATTACGTTTTTTTACGCAACTTTGTCATTTCCGGCATCATATGTGTCGTCGAGACCTTTCACACGGCGGCGTCATTAGTGACGCAAGTGTGTCATTTCCGGTCATTTTTGGCGCCAAAAAAGTTTACGTTACGTTGTGCGTCATACTTGGCGCCAAATTTTTTTCATTATTTCAATACCCCATTCATGTTTGCCTCCTGCTTTCTTTTCTATAAAGAGGCCTATGCTTTTGCATTTTTTCCCATTCCTGAAACTGTCATTTAAGGAAATAGATCATTTTGCTTTATATGTTGTTTTTTCTTTTACATTGAGCAAGATGTCCCAATCCGATCCTGTCTCTGAAGTTTCTGCTGGAACATTGCTGCCTGACATCGGTTCTACCAAAGCTAAGTGCATTTGTTGCAAAATTGTAGAAATTATTCCACCGAATGTCATTTGTAATAGTTGTCATGATATACTTTTACATGCAGATAGTGTTTCTATCAGTAATAGTACATTGCCAGTTGCAGTTCCTTCAACTTCTAATGTGCATGATATACTTGTAAATTTTAAAGAATTTGTTTCTGAATCTATTATGAAGGCTTTGTCTGCATTTCCACCTTCTAATAAACGTAAAAGGTCTTTTAAAACTTCTCATTTAGCTGATGAAATTTCAAATGACCAACAACATAATAATTCATCCTCTTCTGCCGAGGATCTATCTGAAACAGAAGATCCTTCCTCAGATATTGACACTGACAAATCTACTTATTTATTTAAAATAGAGTATATGCGTTCTTTATTAAAAGAAGTGTTAATTACTTTGGATATTGAGGTAACCAGTCCTATTGACGTTCAGTCTAATAAACGTTTATTCCCATTCCTGAGGCTATTTCTGATATGATTTCTAGGGAATGGAATAAGCCAGGTACTTCCTTTGTTCCTTCTTCAAGGTTTAAGAGATTGTATCCTTTACCAGCAAAATCTATAGAGTTTTGGGAAAAGATCCCCAAAGTTGATGGGGCTATTTCTACTCTTGCTAAACGTACCACTATTCCTATGGAAGATAGCACTTCCTTTAAGGATCCTTTAGATTGGAAGCTTGAATCTTATCTAAGGAAGGCCTATTTATATTCAGGTCATCTTCTCAGACCTGCTATTTCTTTGGGTGATGATGCGGCTGCATCAACTTTCTGGTTGGAAAATTTAGCGCAACATGAATTGGATTCTGACACATCTAGCATTGTTCGCTTACTGCAACATGCTAATCATTTCATTTGTGATGCCATTTTTGATATTATCAAAATTGATGTTAGATCCATGTCTTTAGCTGTATTAGCTAGAAGAGCTTTGTGGCTTAAATCTTGGAATGCTGATATGACATCTAAATCTAGATTACTATCTCTTTCTTTCCAAGGTAATAATTTATTTGGTTCTCAGTTGGATTCTATTATTTCAACTATCACTGGAGGAAAAGGAGTTTTTCTCCAACATAGGTGTGTCCGGTCCACGGCGTCATCCTTACTTGTGGGATATTCTCTTCCCCAACAGGAAATGGCAAAGAGCCCAGCAAAGCTGGTCACATGATCCCTCCTAGGCTCCGCCTACCCCAGTCATTCTCTTTGCCGTTGTACAGGCAACATCTCCACGGAGATGGCTTAGAGTTTTTTAGTGTTTAACTGTAGTTTTTATTATTCAATCAAGAGTTTGTTATTTTGAAATAGTGCTGGTATGTACTATTTACTCAGAAACAGAAAAGAGATGAAGATTTCTGTTTGTATGAGGAAAATGATTTTAGCAACCGTCACTAAAATCCATGGCTGTTCCACACAGGACTGTTGAGAGCAATTAACTTCAGTTGGGGGAACAGTGAGCAGTCTCTTGCTGCTTGAGGTATGACACATTCTAACAAGACGATGTAATGCTGGAAGCTGTCATTTTCCCTCTGGGATCCGGTAAGCCATGTTTATTACGATTGTAAATAAGGGCTTCAAAAAGGGCTTATTAAGACTGTAGACTTTTTTTGGGCTAAATCGATTGATTATTAACACATATTTAGCCTTGAGGAATCATTTTATCTGGGTATTTTGATATAATAATATCGGCAGGCACTGTTTTAGACACCTTATTCTTTAGGGGCTTTCCCAAAGCATAGGCAGAGCCTCATTTTCGCGCCGGTGTTGCGCACTTGTTTTTGAGAGGCATGGCATGCAGTCGCATGTGAGAGGAGCTCTGATACTTAGAAAAGACTTTCTGAAGGCGTCATTTGGTATCGTATTCCCCTTGGGGCTTGGTTGGGTCTCAGCAAAGCAGATACCAGGGACTGTAAAGGGGTTAAAGTTCAAAACGGCTCCGGTTCCGTTATTTTAAGGGTTAAAGCTTCCAAATTTGGTGTGCAATACTTTTAAGGCTTTAAGACACTGTGGTGAAAATTTGGTAAATTTTGAACAATTCCTTCATGTTTTTTCGCATTTGCAGTAATAAAGTGTGTTCAGTTTAAAATTTAAAGTGACAGTAACGGTTTTATTTTAAAACGTTTTTTGTACTTGTTATCAAGTTTATGCCTGTTTAACATGTCTGAACTACCAGATAGACTGTGTTCTGAATGTGGGGAAGCCAGAATTCCTATTCATTTAAATAAATGTGATTTATGTGACAATGACAATGATGCCCAAGATGATTCCTCAAGTGAGGGGAGTAAGCATGGTACTGCATCATTCCCTCCTTCGTCTACACGAGTCTTGCCCACTCAGGAGGCCCCTAGTACATCTAGCGCGCCAATACTCCTTACTATGCAACAATTAACGGCTGTAATGGATAATTCTGTCAAAAACATTTTAGCCAAAATGAACACTTATCAGCGTAAGCGCGACTGCTCTGTTTTAGATACTGAAGAGCATGACGACGCTGATATTAATATTTCTGAAGGGCCCCTAACTCAGTCTGATGGGGCCAGGGAGGTTTTGTCTGAGGGAGAAATTACTGATTCAGGGATCATTTCTCAACAAGCTGAACCTGATGTGATTGCATTTAAATTTAAGTTGGAACATCTCCGCATTCTGCTTAAGGAGGTATTATCCACTCTGGATGATTGTGACAAGTTGGTCATCCCAGAGAAACTATGTAAAATGGACAAGTTCCTAGAGGTGCCGGGGCTCCCAGAAGCTTTTCCTATACCCAAGCGGGTGGCGGACATTGTTAATAAAGAATGGGAAAGGCCCGGTATTCCTTTCGTCCCTCCCCCCATATTTAAAAAATTGTTTCCTATGGTCGACCCCAGAAAGGACTTATGGCAGACAGTCCCCAAGGTCGAGGGAGCGGTTTCCACTTTAAACAAACGCACCACTATACCCATAGAGGATAGTTGTGCTTTCAAAGATCCTATGGATAAAAAATTAGAAGGTTTGCTTAAAAAGATGTTTGTTCAGCAGGGTTACCTTCTACAACCAATTTCATGCATTGTCCCTGTCGCTACAGCCGCATGTTTCTGGTTCGATGAGCTGATAAAGGCGGTCGACAGTGATTCTCCTCCTTATGAGGAGATTATGGACAGAATCAATGCTCTCAAATTGGCTAATTCTTTCACCCTAGACGCCACTTTGCAATTGGCTAGGTTAGCGGCTAAGAATTCTGGGTTTGCTATTGTGGCGCGCAGAGCGCTTTGGTTGAAATCTTGGTCGGCTGATGCGTCTTCCAAGAACAAGCTACTTAACATTCCTTTCAAGGGGAAAACGCTGTTTGGCCCTGACTTGAAAGAGATTATCTCGGATATCACTGGGGGTAAGGGCCACGCCCTTCCTCAGGATCGGCCTTTCAAGGCAAAAAATAAACCTAATTTTCGTCCCTTTCGTAGAAACGGACCAGCCCAAAGTGCTACGTCCTCTAAGCAAGAGGGTAATACTTCTCAAGCCAAGCCAGCTTGGAGACCAATGCAAGGCTGGAACAAGGGAAAGCAGGCCAAGAAACCTGCCACTGCTACCAAGACAGCATGAAATGTTGGCCCCCGATCCGGGACCGGATCTGGTGGGGGGCAGACTCTCTCTCTTCGCTCAGGCTTGGGCAAGAGATGTTCTGGATCCTTGGGCGCTAGAAATAGTCTCCCAAGGTTATCTTCTGGAATTCAAGGGACTTCCCCCAAGGGGGAGGTTCCACAGGTCTCAGTTGTCTTCAGACCACATAAAAAGACAGGCATTCTTACATTGTGTAGAAGACCTGTTAAAAATGGGAGTGATTCATCCCGTTCCATTAAGAGAACAAGGGATGGGGTTCTACTCCAATCTGTTTATAGTTCCCAAAAAAGAGGGAACGTTCAGACCAATCTTAGATCTCAAGATCTTAAACAAGTTTCTCAAGGTTCCATCGTTCAAGATGGAAACCATTCGAACTATTCTTCCTTCCATCCAGGAAGGTCAATTCATGACCACGGTGGATTTAAAGGATGCGTATCTACATATTCCTATCCACAAGGAACATCATCGGTTCCTGAGGTTCGCATTCCTGGACAAACATTACCAGTTCGTGGCGCTTCCTTTCGGATTAGCCACTGCTCCAAGGATTTTCACAAAGGTACTAGGGTCCCTTCTAGCTGTGCTAAGACCAAGGGGCATTGCTGTAGTACCTTACTTGGACGACATTCTGATTCAAGCGTCGTCCCTTCCTCAAGCAAAGGCTCACACGGACATTGTCCTGGCCTTTCTCAGATCTCACGGATGGAAAGTGAACGTGGAAAAGAGTTCTCTATCTCCGTCAACAAGGGTTCCCTTCTTGGGAACAATAATAGACTCCTTAGAAATGAGGATTTTTCTGACAGAGGCCAGAAAAACAAAACTTCTAGACTCTTGTCGGATACTCCATTCCGTTCCTCTTCCTTCCATAGCTCAGTGCATGGAAGTGATCGGGTTGATGGTAGCGGCAATGGACATAGTTCCTTTTGCACGCATTCATCTAAGACCATTACAACTGTGCATGCTCAGTCAGTGGAATGGGGACTATACAGACTTGTCTCCGAAGATACAAGTAAATCAGAGGACCAGAGACTCACTCCGTTGGTGGCTGTCCCTGGACAACCTGTCACGAGGGATGACATTCCGCAGACCAGAGTGGGTCATTGTCACGACCGACGCCAGTCTGATGGGCTGGGGCGCGGTCTGGGGATCCCTGAAAGCTCAGGGTCTTTGGTCTCGGGAAGAATCTCTTCTACCGATAAATATTCTGGAACTGAGAGCGATATTCAATGCTCTCAAGGCTTGGCCTCAGCTAGCGAGGGCCAAGTTCATACGGTTTCAATCAGACAACATGACAACTGTTGCGTACATCAACCATCAGGGGGGAACAAGGAGTTCCCTGGCGATGGAAGAAGTGACCAAAATCATTCTATGGGCGGAGTCTCACTCCTGCCACCTGTCTGCTATCCACATCCCAGGAGTGGAAAATTGGGAAGCGGATTTTCTGAGTCGTCAGACATTGCATCCGGGGGAGTGGGAACTCCATCCGGAAATCTTTGCCCAAGTCACTCAGCGGTGGGGCATTCCAGACATGGATCTGATGGCCTCTCGTCAGAACTTCAAAGTTCCTTGCTACGGGTCCAGATCCAGGGATCCCAAGGCGGCTCTAGTGGATGCACTAGTAGCACCTTGGACCTTCAAACTAGCTTATGTGTTCCCGCCGTTTCCTCTCATCCCCAGGCTGGTAGCCAGGATCAATCAGGAGAGGGCGTCGGTGATCTTGATGGCTCCTGCGTGGCTACGCAGGACTTGGTACGCAGATCTGGTGAATATGTCATCGGCTCCTCCTTGGAAGCTACCTTTGAGACGAGACCTTCTTGTTCAGGGTCCGTTCGAACATCCGAATCTGGTTTCACTCCAGCTGACTGCTTGGAGATTGAACGCTTGATCTTATCGAAGCGAGGATTCTCAGATTCTGTTATCGATACTCTTGTTCAGGCCAGAAAGCCTGTAACTAGAAAGATTTACCACAAAATTTGGAAAAAATATATCTGTTGGTGTGAATCTAAAGGATTCCCTTGGGACAAGGTTAAGATTCCTAGGATTCTATCCTTCCTTCAAGAAGGATTGGAAAAAGGATTATCTGCAAGTTCCCTGAAGGGACAGATTTCTGCCTTGTCTGCGTTACTTCACAAAAAGCTGGCCGCTGTGCCAGATGTTCAAGCCTTTGTTCAGGCTCTGGTTAGAATTAAGCCTGTTTACAAACCTTTGACTCCTCCTTGGAGTCTCAATTTAGTTCTTTCAGTTCTTCAGGGGGTTCCGTTTGAACCCTTGCATTCCGTTGATATTAAGTTATTATCTTGGAAAGTTTTGTTTTTAGTTGCAATCTCTTCTGCTAGAAGAGTTTCAGAATTATCTGCTCTGCAGTGTTCTCCTCCTTATCTGGTGTTCCATGCAGATAAGGTGGTTTTACGTACTAAACCTGGTTTTCTTCCAAAAGTTGTTTCTAACAAAAACATTAACCAGGAGATTATCGTACCTTCTCTGTGTCCGAAACCAGTTTCAAAAAAGGAACGTTTGTTGCACAATTTGGATGTTGTTCGCGCTCTAAAATTCTATTTAGATGCTACAAAGGATTTTAGACAAACATCTTCCTTGTTTGTTGTTTATTCTGGTAAAAGGAGAGGTCAAAAAGCAACTTCTACCTCTCTCTCTTTTTGGATTAAAAGCATCATCAGATTGGCTTACGAGACTGCCGGACGGCAGCCTCCCGAAAGAATCACGGCTCATTCCACTAGGGCTGTGGCTTCCACATGGGCCTTCAAGAACGAGGCTTCTGTTGATCAGATATGTAGGGCAGCGACTTGGTCTTCACTGCACACTTTTACCAAATTTTACAAGTTTGATACTTTTGCTTCTTCTGAGGCTATTTTTGGGAGAAAGGTTTTGCAAGCCGTGGTGCCTTCCATTTAGGTGACCTGATTTGCTCCCTCCCTTCATCCGTGTCCTAAAGCTTTGGTATTGGTTCCCACAAGTAAGGATGACGCCGTGGACCGGACACACCTATGTTGGAGAAAACAGAATTTATGTTTACCTGATAAATTACTTTCTCCAACGGTGTGTCCGGTCCACGGCCCGCCCTGGTTTTTTTAATCAGGTCTGATAATTTATTTTCTTTAACTACAGTCACCACGGTACCATATGGTTTCTCCTATGCAAATATTCCTCCTTAACGTCGGTCGAATGACTGGGGTAGGCGGAGCCTAGGAGGGATCATGTGACCAGCTTTGCTGGGCTCTTTGCCATTTCCTGTTGGGGAAGAGAATATCCCACAAGTAAGGATGACGCCGTGGACCGGACACACCGTTGGAGAAAGTAATTTATCAGGTAAACATAAATTCTGTTTTTTTCCTCAGGATAAAAAACCTAAGGGTAAATCTAAGGCTTCTAACCGTTTTCGTTCCTTTCGTCAGAATAAGGAACAAAAACTCAATCCTCCTCCCAAGGAATCTGCTTCCAGTTGGAAGCCTTCCTCAAATTGGAATAAATCCAAGCCATTTAGGAAACCAAAGTCTGCCCCTAAGTCTGCATGAAGGTGCGGCCCTCATTCCAGCTCAGCTGGTAGGGGGCAGATTAAGGTTTTTCAAGGATTGTTGGATAAAATCTGTCCAAAATCATTGGATTCAGAGCATTGTCTCTCAAGGGTATCGAATAGGATTCAAAGTAAGACCTCCTGTGAGAAGATTTTTTTCTCTCACACATTCCTGTAAATCCAGTTAAAGGCTTTTCTGAAGTGTGTTTCAGACCTGGTGTCTTCAGGGGTAATCATGCCAGTTCCTCTTCAGGAACAAGGTTTGGGGTTTTATTCAAACCTATTCATTGTACCAAAGAAAGAAAATTTTGTTCAGACCAGTTCTGGATCTAAAAATTTTGAATCGTTATGTAAGAGTACCAACTTTCAAGATGGTGACTATAAGGACTATTCTGCCTTTTGTTCAGCAAGGACATTATATGTCCACAATAGACTTGCAGGATGCATACCTTCATATTCCGATTCATCCAGAACACTATCAGTTTCTGAGATTCTCTTTTCTAGACAAGCATTACCAATTTGTTGCTCTTCCATTTGGCCTAGCAACAGCTCCAAGAATCTTTTCAAAGGTTCTGGGTGCCCTACTAGCTGTAATCAGAGAACACGGTATTGCGGTGTTTCCTTATTTGGGCAATATCTTGGTACTAGCTCAGTCTTTACATACGGCAGAATCTCACACGAATCAACTAGTGTTGTTTCTTCGGAAACATGGTTGGAGGATCAATTTACCAAAAAGTTTCTTGATTCCTCAGACAAGGGTCACCTTTTTAGGTTTCCAGATAGATTGTGTCCATGACTCTGTCTCTAACAGACAAGAGACGTTTAAAATTGGTTGCAGCCTGCCGGCGCCTTCAGTCTCAGTCATTCCCTTCAGTGACTATGTGCATGGAAGTTTTAGGTCTCAAGACTGCAGCATCGGACGCGATACCCTTTGCTCGTTTTCACATGAGACCTCTACAGCTTTGTATGCTGAATCAATGGTGCAGGGATTATACAAAGATTTCGCAATTAATATCCTTGAATCCCAATGTACGACACTCTCTGACATGGTGGATAGATCACCATCGTTTGGTTCAAGGGGCTTCTTTTGTTCGCCCAACCTGGACTGTGATCACAACAGATGCGAGTCTTTCAGGTTGGGGAGCCGTTTGGGGGTCTCTGACAGCACAAGGGGTTTGGAAATATTTTAGAACTCCGTGCAATTCTCAGGGCTCTTCAGTTCTGGCCTCTACTAAATAGAGAACCGTTAATTTGTTTTCAGACAGACAATATCACAACTGTGGCTTATGTCAATCATCAGGGTGGGACTCACAGTCCCCAAGCTATGAAAGAAGTATCTCGGATACTTGCTTGGGCGGAATCCAGTTCCTGTCTAGTCTCTGCGGTGCATGTCCCAGGTGTAGACAATTGGGAGGCGGATTATCTCAGCCGCCAGACTTTACATCCAGGGGAGTGGTCTCTCCATCCAGATGTATTTTCTCAGATTGTTCAGATGTGGGGGCTTCCAGAGATAGATCTCATGGCCTCTCATCTAAACAAGAAACTTTCCAGATACCTGTCCAGGTCCAGGGATGTTCAGGCGGAAGCAGTGGATGCGCTTACACTTCCTTGGTGTTATCAACCTGCTTACATCTTCCCGCCTCTAGTTCTTCTTCCAAGAGTGATTTCCAAAATCATTATGGAACAGTCTTTTGCGTTGCTGGTGGCTCCAGCATGGCCACACAGGTTTTGGTATGCGGATCTTGTTCGGATGTCCAGTTGCCCGCCTTGGCCACTTCCGTTACGGCCGGACCTACTATCTCAAGGTCCGTTTTTCCATCAGGATCTCAAATCATTAAATTTGAAGGTATGGAAATTGAACGCTTAGTTCTAAGTCAGAGGTTTCTCTGATTCAGTGATTAATACTATGTTACAAGCTCGTAAACCTGTCTCTAGGAAGATTTATTATAGAGTTTGGAAGTCTTAAATTTCATGGTGTTCTTCTCATAAATTCTTTTGGCATTCTTTTAGAATTCCTAGAATTTTGCAGTTTCTTCAGGATGGCCTGGATAAGGGTTTGTCTGCAAGTTCCTTGAAAGGACAAATCTCCCCTCTTTCTGTTTTATTTCACAGAAAAATTGCTATACTTCCTGATATACACTGTTTTGTACAGGCTTTAGTTCGTATTAAGCCTGTCATTAAGTCAATTTCTCCTCCTTGGAGTCTTAATTTGGTTCTGAGGGCTTTACAGGCTCCTCCATTTGAACCTATGCATTCTTTGGACATTAAACTACTTTCCTGGAAAGTGTTGTTCCTTTTGGCTATCTCTTCTGCAAGAAGAGTTTCTGAGCTATCTGCTCTTTCTTGTGAGTCTCCTTTTCTGATTTTTCATCAGGATAAGGCAGTTTTGCTGACTTCTTTTCAATTTTTACCTAAGGTTGTGAATTCTAACAACATTAGTAGAGAAATTGTTGTCCCTTCTTTATGTCCTAATCCTAAGAATTCTTTGGATGTAGTAAGAGCTTTGAAATATTATGTGGAAGCTACTAAAAATTTCAGGTAGACTTCTAGTCTATTTGTTTTATTTTCTGGTCCTAGGAAAGGTCAGAAAGCTTCTGCTGTTTCCTTGGCTTCTTGGTTGAAACTTTTGATTCATCAAGCTTATTTGGAGTCGGGTCAAACCCCGCCTAAGAGAATTACAGCTCATTCTACTAGATCAGTCTCTACTTCATGGGCTTTTGAGAATGAAGCTTCAGTCAATCAGATTTGCAAAGCAGCCACTTGGTCCTCTTTGCATACATTTACTAAATTCTACCATTTTGATGTATTTGCTTCTTCGGAAGCAGTTTTTGGTAGAAAAGTTCTTCAGGCAGCTGTTTCAGTTTGATTATTTTGCTTTTTGATTTAAGTTTTTTCTTTCAAAGTGAAAATAAACTTATTTTTGGGTTGTGGATTATTTTCTCAGCCGAATATGGCTGTTTTTGTTTTAGTCCCTCCCTCTCTAGTGACTCTTGAGTGGAAAACTCCACATCTTGGGTATTGATATCCCATATGTCACTAGCTCATGGACTCTTGCCAATTACATGAAAGAAAACATAATTTATGTAAGAACTTACCTGATAAATTCATTTCTTTCATATTGGCAAGAGTCCATGAGGCCCACCCCTTTTTTATGGTGGTTATGATTTTTTGTATAAAGCACAATTATTTCCAAATTTCCTTTGTTGATGCTTTCTACTCCTTTCTTTATCACCCCACTGCTTGGCTATTCGTGTGGTGAGGGGTGTATTTATAGGCATTTTGAGGTTTGGGAAACTTTGCCCCTCCTGGTAGGATTGTATATCCCATATGTCACTAGCTCATGGACTCTTGCCAATATGAAAGAAATGAATTTATCAGGTAAGTTCTTACATAAATTATGTTTTTTCAGTATTTGAATGCTGTCTAAGTCTGTTTAACATGTCTGAGCCTACAGATAGACGTTGCTCTATGTGTTTAGTAGCCATGGTGGAACCCCCTTTACATTTGTGTTTTAAGTGTGCTAATGTATCTACGCATTTTAAGGATCATGTTGTTTCACTTAAAAATGTAGCCCAAGATGATTCTTTGACAGAAGGTAACGAGGATAGCCCACCTTCCTCTCCCCATGTGTCGACACCAGTTACGCCAGCGCAAGCGATGCCTAGTACCTCTAGCGCATTGGCCCTTATTACTTTACAACAATTAGCAGCAGTCATGGATAATTCCCTTGCGGTTTTTTATCCAAACTGCCAGTTTTTCCTAAAAAGCGTGATAGCTCGGTTTTAAGAACAGAGTATGAGCAATCGGAAGCTTTGGAGGGTTTATCTGTTGTACCCTCACAACACTCTGAAGTGTCGGTGAGGGATGTGCTGTCCGAGGGAGAAATTTCTGACACAGGAAAGGTTTCTCAGCGGGCAGAATCAGATTCCTTAGCGTTTAAATTTAAGCTGGAACACCTCCGCGTGCTGCTTAAGGAGGTATTGGCTACGCTGGATGATTGCGACCCCATGGTGGTCCCAGAGAAATTGTGTAAAATGGACAAATATCTAGAAGTCCCTGTATACACTGATGCGTTTCCGATCCCGAAGAGGGTGGCGGATATTGTGGATAGGGAGTGGGAGAGACCAGGTGTACCCTTTGTTCCCCCCCCCCCCCCCCATCTTTAAGAAAATGTTCCCCATTTCTGATCCCATGCGGGACGCATGGCAGACGGTCCCTAAGGTAGAGGGGGCAGTTTCAACACTAGCCAAGCGCACAACCATACCAATTGAAGACAGTTGTGCTTTCAAAGATCCTATGGATAAAAAATTAGAAGGTTTACTAAAGAAAATATTTGTTCAACAAGGTTTCCTTCTCCAACCTATTGCCTGCATTATTCCTGTAACTACTGCAGCGGATTAAGGCTCTAAAGCTGGCTAATTCTTTTATCACAGATGCCGCTTTGCAATTAGCTAAGTTAGCGGCGAAAAATTCTGGTTTTGCCATCATGGGGCGCAGAGCGCTTTGGCTTGAATCATGGTCGGCCGATGTGTCATCTAAGACAAAGTTACTGAATATTCCTTTCAAGGGAAAGACCCTTTTCGGGCCCGAGTTGAAAGATTATTTCGGATATCACTGGGGGAAAGGGCCATGCCCTCCCGCAAGATAGGCCTTTTAAGGCTAAAAACAAGGCTAATTTTCGTTCCTTTCGCAACTTCAGGAGCGGTCCTGCTTCAACCTCTGCGACTACAAAGCAAGAGGGTAACTCTCCACAGCCCAAGGCAACCTGGAAGCCTTTGCAGGGCTGGAACAAGGGTAAACAGGCCAAGAAGCCTGCAGCTGCTCCTAAGACAGCATGAAGGGGTAGCTCCCAATCCTGGATCGGTTCTGGTAGGGGGCAGACTCTCTCTCTTTGCTCAGGCTTGGGCAAGAGATGTTCCCGATCCCTGGACATTAGAGAGAGTTGCTCAGGGATATCTTCTAGAATTCAAGGACTCTCCTCCAAGGGGAAGGTTCCACATTTCTCGTCTGTCTACAGATCAGACAAAGAAACAGGCGTTCTTACGCTGTGTAGAAGATCTACTCAAGATGGGATTGATATATCCAGTCCCAATTACAGAACAAGGACTGGGTTTTTACTCAAACCTGTTTGTGGTTCCCAAAAAGGAAGGAACTTTCAGACCAATCCTGGATCTAAAAATTCTAAATAAATTCCTCAGAGTCCCATCTTTCAAGATGGAGACCATTCGGACAATCTTACCGATGATCGAGGAAGGTCAATATATGACTACCATGGATCTAAAGGATGCGTACCTTCATATTCCTATCCACAAAGATCACCATCAGTTCCTAAGGTTCGTTTTTCTGGACAAGCATTACCAGTTCGTGGCCCTTCCCTTCGGGTTGGCCACCGCTCCCAGAATTTTCACAAAGGTGCTAGGGTCCCTTCTAGCGGTACTAAGACCGCGGGGCATTGCAGTAGCACCCTATCTGGACGACATCTTAATACAGGCGCCGTCTTTTCCCAGAGCCAAGGCTCATACGGATATTGTTCTGGCCTTTCTAAGGTCTCACGGGTGGAAGGTGAACACCGAAAAAAGTTCTCTGTCCCCGCTCACAAGGGTTCCCTTCCTGGGAACATTAATAGACTCGGTAGAAATGCAGTCTCCTCAAATCCAACTGGACCAGAAAACCTTAGATTCTCTTCTCTGGTGGTTGTCTCAGGATCACCTGTCTCAGGGAATGTGCTTCCGCAGACTGGAGTGGATCATTGTAACGACCGACGCCAGTCTGTTAGGCTGGGGCGCGGTCTGGGGCTCCCTGAAAGCTCAGGGCCTATGGTCTCGGGAAGAGTCTCTTCTCCCGATAAACATTTTAGAACTGAGAGCGATATTCAACACGCTCCAGGCATGGCCTCAGCTAGCAGCGGCCAAGTTCATCAGATTTCAGTCGGACAACATCCTGACTGTAGCATACATCAATCATCAGGGAGGAACAAAGAGTTCCTTAGCGATGAAGGAAGTAACCAAGATAATCAGGTGAGAGGAGGAACACGCTTGCCATCTATCTGCAATTCACATCCCAGGAGTAGACAACTGGGGAGCGGATTTCCTAAGTCGTCAGACTTTTCACCCGGGGGAGTGGGAACTCCACCCGGAGGTATTTGCTCAGCTGACTCAGCTATGGGGCATTCCCGAGTTGGATCTGATGGCGTCCCGTTAGAACACCAAACTTCCTCTTTACGGATCCAGGTCCAGGGACCCCAAGGCGGCATTGATAGATGCTCTAGTAGCGCCTTGGTCCTTCAATCTAGCCTATGTCTTTCCACCGTTTCCCCTTCTCCCTCGGCTGGTAGCCAGAATCAAACAGGAGAAGGCCTCGGTAATTCTGATAGCACCTGCGTGGCCACGCAGGACTTAGTATGCAGACCTAGTGGACATGTCATCTGTTCCACCATGGACACTGCCAATGAGGCAGGATCTTCTAATACAGGGTCCATTCAAGCATCCAAATCTAGTTTCTCTGCAGCTGACTGCTTGGAGATTGAACGCTTAATTCTATCCAAGCGTGGGTTCTCTGAATCAGTCATAGATACTCTGATCCAAGCTAGAAAACCTGTCACCAGGAAAATTTACCGTAAGATATGGCGGAAATATCTTTGTTGGTGTGAATCCAAGGGTTACTCATGGAGTAAGATTAGGATTCCAAGGATATTGTCTTTTCTCCAAGAAGGATTGGAGAAAGGTTTATCAGCTAGTTCATTAAAGGGGCAGATATCCGCTCTGTCTATCCTTTTACACAAGCGTCTGGCAGAAGTACCGGATGTTCAAGCGTTTGTACAGGCGTTAGTCAGAATCAAGCCTGTCTATAAACCTGTGACTCCTCCATGGAGTCTAAATTTAGTTCTTTCAGTTCTTCAAGGGGTTCCGTTTGAACCTTTACATTCCATAGATATTAAGTTATTATCTTGGAAAGTTTTGTTTTTGGTAGCTATATCTTCTGCTCGAAGAGTTTCAGAATTGTCTGCTTTGCAGTGTAATTCACCCTATCTGGTGTTCCATGCAGATAAGGTTGTTTTGCGTACCAAACCTGGTTTTCTTCCTAAAGTGTTTTCTAATAAGAACATTAACCAGGAAATCATTGTTCCTTCCCTGTGTCCTAATCCAGCTTATAAAAAGGAACGGCTTTTACACAATCTTGATGTGGTTCGTGCTTTGAAATTCTATTTACAAGCAACTAAGGATTTCAGACAAACATCATCCTTGTTTGTTGTCTATTCTGGTAAGAGGAGAGGTCAGAAAGCGACTGCTACCTCTCTTTCCTTTTGGCTGAAAAGCATCATCCGTTTGGCCTATGAGACTGCTGGCCAGCAGCCTCCTGAAAGAATTACTGCTCATTCTACCAGAGCAGTGGCTTCCACATGGGCTTTCAAGAATGAGGCTTCTGTTGAACAGATTTGTAAGGCATCGACTTGGTCTTCACTGCATACTTTTGCCAAATTTTACAAATTCGATACTTTTGCTTCTTCGGAGGCTATTTTTGGGAGAAAGGTTTTGCAAGCAGTGGTGCCTTCCGTTTAGGTTACCTGTCTTGTTCCCTCCCTTCATCCGTGTCCTAAAGCTTTGGTATTGGTATCCCACAAGTAAGGATGAATCCGTGGACTGGATACACCTTGCAAGAGAAAACAGAATTTATGCTTACCTGATAAATTACTTTCTCTTGCGGTGTATCCAGTCCACGGCCCGCCCTGGCAATTAAGTCAGGTTCAAATTTCTTGTTTAAACTACAGTCACCACTGCACCCTATGGTTTCTCCTTTTTCTCCTAACCGTCGGTCGAATGACTGGGGGGCGGAGCCAGAGGGGGAGCTATATGGACAGCTCTGCTGTGTGCTCTCTTTGCCACTTCCTGTAGGGAATGAGAATATCCCACAAGTAAGGATGAATCCGTGGACTGGATACACCGCAAGAGAAAGTAATTTATCAGGTAAGCATAAATTCTGTTTCTTCTTAATGTGGTTATAACAGCTGCATATGTATGGGAAATTGTGCTTTCAGTATATTTTTATATATGAAATAGTGGTTTCTGCTAACTGAAGCTACAACTCAATACAATGGGTTGATCTTGTAGGGAGAGAATACCTCATTTGTCTAATTATTTACACAAACTCCGCCTTATCATCTTTATTACTGCTTACTTAAAGGCCAATACTTAGAGAGAACAATGGAGAATTATCCTTTTAGTACCTCCGTCCCAGCCCCCCACTCAAGTTCATAAATGTTCAATACAGGTGTGGATACAATAGACAAAACAAGCTATTTCAAATGAGAAAATCAAGGTGATTGAGCTATTTGTTTACAATTGAATACACTCCAATAGACAAAATAGATAATTGGGAACACATTTAAAAATATGAGTACACTGTCCCTTTAATGTTACATTAGCTCTATTCAGCCAGCAGTCATTATTAGGAAGCACACAGCTTATCATGTTTGTTTAAATGTATACTTCTCATACTATTATGTTTAAATACTGCACTTTTCTTATAAGGGATTAGAACTTTTAAATTCAGTGTCTCTTTAAAGGGACACAAGTCAAAATTAAACTTTCATTGAGACAAAGCATACAATTAAAAAACAAAACAAAAAAGCTCTAGTTTTACTTAGCAAAACGTGCATAGTGTTTATATACACACAATTTGAGGCACCAGATCTTAGTGAGCTTTTGCAAGAGTACAACATCTATACATATATGGGTTTTATATGGGTTTTATGATTGGCTGATGGCTATCACATGATACAGGGGAGGAAAAATTTAATTAACTTTAAATGTGAAATTAGTCAATTTTTAATGGCAAACTTCAAAGTAAGTGCTATTGCCTTGTCTTATGTATTTGTCAGTAATGCAACTCAACTGTATTTTAATAGTGCTTTAAAGGGATATGAAACCCAAATTTTCTCTTTTATGATTCATATAGAGCATGCAATTTTGAGCAACTTTCTAATTTACTCCTATTACTTTTTCTTTTTTCTCTTGGTATCTTTATTTAAAAAAGCAAGAATGTACGCTTAGGAGCTGGCCATTTTTTGGTTCAGCACCTGGGGAAGCCCTTACTTGATTGGTGACTACATTTAGACACCAATAAGCAAGCGATACCGAGGTGCTGAACCAAAAATGGACTGGCTCCTAAGCTTAAATTCCTGCTTTTTTAAATAAAAGATACCAAGAGAACAAAGAAAAATTTATAATAGGAGTAAATTAGAAAGTTGCTTAAAATTGTATGCTCTATCCAAATCATGAAAGAAAAGATTTGGGTTTCATATCCCTTATTCAAGCTTTTACTTGTCTCACTATTTTCCTATATTCTCTCCAGGTATGTGGATTTGTCAAATATGCCGGCCTAGGAAGAAAGGCCGGAAGTTACTTCACAAAAAAGCTGCTCAGATTCG
The DNA here is from genome assembly GCF_027579735.1 of Bombina bombina. NCBI lineage: Eukaryota > Metazoa > Chordata > Amphibia > Anura > Bombinatoridae > Bombina > Bombina bombina. Next base: position 743,698,608 of record NC_069504.1, on the reverse strand, counting down.
CCGGCGTTATACCAACCCCATCGGCCGTCCAAAGAACCGATTAAAGAAACAAAGTGCATCGTAAGTGCCAGTTATCTGAGCTCTATATTCTGTTTTTCCTCAACACTGTCTTAATGAGCTGTGTACTAAATAGACTTGGCTTGGTGTGTCATAGCATAATCTTATTCACAAACTTCTATTAGCTTGGTCCTACCTAGCTAATGCTTACCAGAAGCGTTTGGAATTTGATTTTTGAAAAACCAAACATTATTTCAGGATCTAAATGTTTTTACTTGATATTCCTGTTTGTTTTTGCTTTGTTTTGTGTTCTATTTTCTCTCATTTTGTGCCCACCCTTATATCAAGAGGTACTGCTTTGTATTTATCTAATCTTGTAAGCATTAGGTAGGGCTAAGATAATTAGTATTTAAGAAATCAACAGTATAAAATTATATATCTTGACCTAATACCTAGATAATGCTTACCAGGGTTCATGTCCATTGCTCTTCATCCTATGATGGACAGTCTAGAAAATGAGGGATGAGTAAGCGAGGTAATCTTCATATAGGTAAATCGGGTGTGTTTTTTTTTTTTTTTTTCTGTCAATGCCCGCTTATGGGAGTGATCTCATGTTTGTAAGCATTATCTAGGTATTATGGCAATATATAGAATTATCTGCTGTTGATTATTTAAATTCTAATTTTCTGTTTGACTGACCACATGATGAGAAATGATTGTCATTTAATTTGTGGATTCTATGTCTTTTTGGGGAGGGAATGGCACACACTTAGAAATCATACTTCAGTTTATGCTTTTAAACCTCAGTACTATTGACAACAACAGAATTTGTTCCATTTCCTTCCTAAGATAGGGAGAGTCCACGGCTTAATTCCTTACTGTTAGGAAATACAACACCTGGCCACCAAGAGGAGGCAAAGACACCCCAGCCAAAGGCTTAAATATACCTCCCACTTCCTCATTACCCCAGTCATTCTTTGCCTTTCGTCACGTTAGGAGGTGGCAGAGAATTGTCAGAAGATTCGGAGAGTCCTGAAAAAGGGTATCTACCCTTCGAGATAGGACTGGAGTTTTAATCATGTCAACCTCTCAGTGAGAGTATTGATGAAAGTTGGAGTCTGGAGATGCAGGGAAAGTTTTTCTGCGAAACCATCCAGACTACTGCTAACCGCTCCTAAGCAATCAGTGTTGACGCGTTTCACTGCCTGCTTTCTTTCACTTAAGTCCATGTCAGGTGCGCTGCTATAAGACTGTCACACTTGAGAGGCTGTGTTCTGTTCCACAGCATGGATCTTGGAGGTAAGATTGTTTCAATTCTTACACATAAAACGCTATAACAGGGTCACAGTGTGGCTCCTTTATACCTTGATAGGATCCAGAGTTATCATCTGAAGGGCGTTTATTGAATAGTTGGGGTTAATTAATCAGTGTATCAATTATTTACATGCTGCTTTGTGTGATTTGTTTTCCTGGGCTGATAGACTGTTTTTGGCTGGAACAAACAGGTTTCACTGTACTCTTAATAACTGGGGGGGGGTGTAATGTCTTGCATTCCATGTGGTCGGGTGTGCTCTGTGTTTATTTCCTCCATTCCGGATGAGACTTGAACCTGAGGAAAGCGTTTCCTCTGTTAACTGTCTGGGTCTAGGAGGTGGTAAGGAGTGCCCCAGCCATTGGGAGTATAAAGGTGCAGTTTTCTATAATAATAAACATTTGTATTTGTGTCCCCCTGTGGGTATAACCTGAGCTATGGAGGACTCTTACATATTAGAAGGTATTCCTTCTGTACTAAATCATACCTGTTTATATTGTGAGGAGGCCGTGGTTTTCCCGCCCACTCAATTATGTTCCACATGCCTTAACACCGTTAAAAAAACCTAAGAAGGGAGAAAGCCTGCTAAGGCTCTTAGTCCCTCTGAGCCGTCTACCTCTCAGGACTTGGTGCCCCGTGAGATTACTACCACATGCAGTTCCCTGTAGCACATATAATCCGCAGTTACAAATGGCGGTGTCTGTGGCCCTCAGTGCATTACCTCGCTCTAACAAACGCAAGAGAGAGGTTAAACTTAGCTCTCCTGACCAGGAGTCATCTAAATATTTATTGGATTTAGCTAGTATGTCCTAGTTATCCGATGATGTGTTAACCTCTGTAGCTTCAGAGGGTGAACTTTCTGGGTCGGAGTCTTTAGCATCTAAACCTTCTGCTGCGGAGGAACCGTCCTTTAATAAAAAAAACGAAAGTGCTCAATTTTAAATCTAAAGGAGGTTCTGTCTACGTAAGAGGTTCCAGAGGCCGCGCTGCCTAAAGAACCTATGATGCCTAAATTAGACAGTTTGCGAAGACAGGAAAGTTCTTTTGGGTTTTCCTGTGCTGGTTAAGTTGGCGAACATTATTAAAGGGACAGACAGCACTTTAACATGTTTTGATATTGAAAATAAAAAAAACGGAGGTCCGCCTACACTATACCCATTGCGCGTGCAATTTCTGTCTGAGGACTGGATTCTGATTTGCTTATCAGTTGAAGAAGAAGGCATCCATATTTACCGGATATTAGAGTAGTTAGTGACGCTGATTAGGACAGAAGCAAGGCAGGAGGGGTATAGTGTAGACGGACCTCCGTTTTTTTTATTTTCAATATCAAAACATGTTAAAGTAAGTGTTGACTGTCCCTTTGAGAACGAATAGGAAAGAATTGGTTCTTCCTTTTCCCCCTCGTCTACTTTTTAAAAAGTTGTTCCCGGTCCTGGACTCTCAACTGGATTTGTGGGGCTCCATTCCTAAGGTGGATGGTGAAATCTCTACACTTGGTCAACGTACGACTATACCTCTTGAGGATAATTCTTCGTTCCGAGAGCTGATGGATAAGAAAACGGAAAACTTTCTGAGAAAGAGGATGTTTGTTTCAACCGACGGCTGCAGTTGCCGGAGCGGCTACCTACTGGTGCGACTCTTTGTCGGAACTCATTGAGGTTCAGTCTCCCCTCGTGGATATTCAAGACAGAATTAAAGCTCTGAAAATTGCTTCTTAATTTATCTTTTATGCGAACATGCAAATTATTTGCCTAAATGGAAAGGCCTCTGGAATTTGCGGTCCTAGCCCGCCGGGCACTCTGGTCGAAGTCTTGGTCTGCAGATATGACTTCTAGTCCTTTCTCTTCCCTTCAACGGAAAGATTTTATTTGGTCCAGGCCTGGACCCCATTTTTTTTACGGTTACCAGAGGCAAGGGTTCCTTTCTACCACAAGATAAAAAGTCTAAGGGACAACAATCTTCTAATTTTCGTTCTGACAAATCCCAACAACAACAATCCTCCTCCAAGCAACCCAAGAGCACTTGAAAGCCGTCTCAGTCCTGGAATAAATCCAAGTAGAATAAGATGCCCGCCAAAAACAAATTGGCATGAATGGGCAGCCCCCGATCCAGGATCGTATCGTGTAGGGGGCAGACTGTCTCTATTTTCAGACGCCTGGTTCAAGGACGTACAGGATCCGTGGGTTCTAGAGGTGATATCTCAGGGATACAAGATAGGCTTTAAATCTCATCTGCCAAGGGGCAGATTCATTCTCTCGTATCTGTCTACCAGACCAGAAAAGAGGGATGCCTTTCTAGGGTGCATTCGGGATCTATCCTCCTTAGGAGTTGTTGTCCCGGTGCCTATCAAAGAAAGAGGTTAGGGTTTTTATTCAAACCTTTTTGTGGTCCCAAAGGAGGAGGGAACTTTTCCGCCCAATTCTGGACCTAAAGTGCTTAAACAAATTTCGCAGTGTCCCTCCCTTCAAGATGGAGACAATAAGGTCCATCCTTCCTTTAATTCTGGAAGGCCAGTTTATGACCACTACAGATCTCAAGGACGCTTGCTTTCATGGTCCAATCCACAGGGAATACTTTCGGTTCCTGAGGCTTGCATTCCTGGACCAGCACTTCCAGTTCATTGCTCTTCCGTATGGCCTAGCTACTGCTCCAAGAATCTTTACGTAGGTTCTGGGGGCTCTTCTAGCCGTTGCCAGAACTCAAGGTATTGCAGTAGCCCCATACTTGGACGATATTCTGGTGCAAGCACCATCCTTTCGTCTTGCGGAAGAATTCTCAGAGTCCCTTCTGAGTCTTCTTCGATCACATGGATGGAAGATAAGCTTGGAAAAGAGTTTTCTTATCCCAAATACCAGGGTGGAATTCCTGGGTACTATAATAAGCTCCATATCCATGAGGATATTTCTAACAGACCAGAGACGTTGCAAGCTAACTTCGGCATGTCTTCCCCTCCGGACCTCCTTAAGTCCCTCTGTGGCTCAGTGTATAGAGGTGATTGGTCTCATGGTGTCCTGCATGGACATCATTCCTTTTGCCAGGTTCCGTCTCAGACCGTTACAATTGTTCATGCTGAGGCAGTGAAACAGCGATCATTCAGATCTGTCTCAACAGATTGTATTAGTCAGCTGGTCGAGAGAATCATTCTCTTGGTGGCTCTGTCCAGGTCATCTGTCCCGAGGGACATGCTTCTTAAGACCATCCTGGGAGATTGTGACTACGGATGCAAGCCTATCAGGATGGGGAGCTGTTTGGGGTGCCAGGAAGACATAGGGGTTGTGGCCTCAAGAGGATTCCTCACTCCCGATCAATATTTTGGAACTACGGGCAATTTTCAAGGCCTTGAAGGCAAGTGGGGGACGCCGGAGATAGATCTCATGGCTTCCCGCCCAGGTACGGATTGAGGATGAGGGATCCTCAAGCAGATCTAATAGATGCACTAACAGTGCCCTAGAGGTTCGAACTCATATCTTTTACCTCCATTACTGCTTCTTCCTCGAGTGGTGGCCCGCATCAACAGGAGCGGGTATCAGTAATCCTGATTGCTCCATCGTGGCCGCGAAGGATGTGGTTTGCGCATCTAGTGGGGATGTCCTCATCTCCTCCGTGGAAGTTACCTTGTCGCAGAGACCTGCTGATACAAGGTCCATTTGTTCATCAAAATCTAGATTCTCTGAGGCTGACTGCGTGGAGATTGAACGCTTAGTCTTAGCCCAGAGAGGTTTCTCTGAGTGTCATGTATACTCTTTTTCAAGCTCAAAAAACAAGTTACTTAGCGTATCTACCACAAGGTGTAGAGGACCTACTTATTCTGGTGTTAAGAGCGTGGTTTTTCCTGGCACAGAGTTAAGGTTGCCAGGATCTTATCTTTTCTCTAGGATGGGCTGGAGAAGGGCCTTTCTGCTAGTTTCCTGAGAGGACAGATTTCGGCCCTGTCTATTTTATTGCACAAGAGACTGGCTGAGCTCCTTTGTTTAAGGCTTTGATTAGGATCAGACCTGTGTTTAGATCTGGGGCTCCTCCTTGGAGCCTAAATCTTGTTCTTTCGTGTTTTGCAATAGGCTCCGTTTGAGCCACTGCATTCCGTTGACATTAAATTATCTTAGAAGGTTCTCTTTTTATTGGCTATTGAGATTGAGATATCTGCTTTGCAATGTGAGCCCCCTTATATGATTTTTCATGCAGATAAAGCAGTTTTTACATACTAAATTAGGTTTTCTTCCTAAGGTTGTGTCAGATCGCAACATCAATCAGGAGATTGTGGTTCCTTCCTTATGTCCTTATCCTTCTTTATCGAAGGAACGCTTTCTTCACAATTTGGATGTGGTTAGCTCATTGAAGTTCTATCTTAAGGCTACTAAGGAGTTTAGACCATCTTCCTCTTTGTTGTCTATTCGGGGAAGCGTAAGGGGCAGAAGGCTACTTTGACTTCCTTATCTTTTTGGTTAAGAAGTGTCATCCGCATAGCTTATTAGACAGCGGGACATCGTCCTCCTGAGAGAATAACGGCTCATTCCACTAGAACAGTGGCTTCCTCTTGGGCCTTTAAGAACAAGGCCTCTATGGATCAGATTTGTAAGGCGGCTACCTGGTCCTCCTTACATACTTTTTCAAAATTTTACAAGTTTGATGTTTTTGCTTCGGCTGAAGCAGCTTTCGGAAGAAAAGTTTTGCAGACTGTGGTGCCCTCAGAATAGGGTCCGCCTCTCCATTTTTGTTCCCTCCCGTTATTCATTCAGTGTCCTCTGGAGCTTGGGTATAGTTTTCCCAACAGTAAGGAATGAAAACGTGGATTCTCCCTATCTTATGAAGGAAAAAATAATTTATGCTTACCAGATAAATTCCTTTCCTTCCAGCTAGGGAGAGTCCACGGCCCCACACGTTTTTTCTTGTCTGTGGGTGGTCTGCAATTTTTTTTTATCTTCTGGCACCATTTATACCCTAATGCTTCTCCTACTTTTCCTTGTTCCCTCGGCAGAATGACTGGGGTAATGAGGAAGTGGGAGGGATATTTAAGCCTTTGACTGGGGTGTCTGTCTCTTCCTTGTGGCCAGGTGTTGTATTTCCGAACAGTAAGGAATGAAGCAGGGGACTCTCCCTATCTGGAAGGAAAGGAATTTATCTGCTAAGCATAAATTATGTTTTTAACATGTACGCTATATCATAGTCAGAGGGCAAATATGAGGTAAACAAAGACCGTATCATTGTACAGGGGCTGTATACCTGTGAACATGTGTATTTCACTTTAAGAGTAATTTGAGGGGCAGGATAAGAATTTATTAGTTGATGGACAAGAAGGCAGTGTTGTGGTACTGTACTTTTGGTGTATGCTTGAACTTTATTGGCATGTTGTATTTTGGGGCTTTTGGATGTTTTGAAACATTTTTACTTTGTGCTCCTGGTTATAATGCACCTTGTGGCTCACTCTGGCAGCGCAAGCGTTAAGACGGCAAACTCCCCACTCATGCTGCAGAGTCAAGCGCACACTGTCCTACTCCGCTCATTCATCTGCAGCCATTTTTTCTATTTTGAGGTTTTCTTCTGTTCCGGTGTCGGCATTTGCTAGGAGGAGCTTACTAATTTACTTGGTAGAACCTACTCAAACGATACATGTTTACAGCGCTCATGGGTTCTACAGTATCATAACTGCTATAATAATTTGTGTTCAATTATAATGTGATGTTTGAGTGCAACTTAAAAAACTTTTATTAGTATCAACTTTAAAAATGGGAAAAACTTAAACATTTCCATTCATGCAGAATTTAATTAGCAATGGTATAGTTTTGAGAAAATAGTAGTGGAAAGATCCTTATTCAGAGTAAAGAGTAAATATTAAATTAATCCCAATATTAACCCTATATTAGGTATAGTAATTATAGGCAAACTGGAATAGTTATAATATAACCTAGAATTCCACCTACACGTAAGGTTTTAGGTGAATGTGGGATACTGAAAGAAAAACTACTTTTATTACATACTATTTTACACTGATTGTCATATGTTACTAGTCACAGGTTCATTTCGACCTCTATGATAAAAATAGAGAGAGATATATGATTAATCCCTGTGTGTGACTTTCTCTCAGTGCTGTTCTATAACCTTTCCTTCTCACGGCACAAAAAAAACAGGTTCATTTCTACCTCCTTGAAAGCTTTTGAGGTAGATGTATGAGTAATTCCTGTGTGCCCATCGATTGCATTATATCTGCATTATAGTAATAACTCTCTGCTGCATAGAAAAATCATCTACAATACACAGCGGATATTGCACAGGCCGGAACCTACTTCTAAAGAAGAAATTTTATATATATTGGGGAGGAGAAAGACGGATCGACATTGAGCTGTTTCAAACAGTTGAAGATTTGTCATCACTGACTTTTCGAAAAACTCGTCTGACACTTGCAAGTATTACTAGGGATATAAAGTGTCTATTTTCTATTGAGACTTTCTTGTTTCAAATTTGTATCTACCTCTGGCTCACAGGATTGGAGGACTCTGACTAGTCAGGTCACGTGATGCACACAGCTCACGGCTTGTTTTTTCATAACTGCTACTAACGGCTAACAGATTGGACTCACTCGATATTTGCTCCAGATACAAGAGCGGTTTGACATTATTAGCTCTTTGTTACTATACTGTTTTTTTGGCTGATCGATATATTGCCTTTATTTACATCTCTGCCTAATCAAAGCTATATTTATGTTTTAGATACTTATGCTACAATATTGCATTTATTGTTTTTTAAATAGATACATTGAATGTATATAGCTTAATTCTCAGCTATATTTTAACTCAATTGATGCCGGCATCTTATATGTATTTTTAACCATCTGTGTATAGTGTATATTATGGTATTCATTACTACGAAATCCACATATGAATAATACATATTTTTCATTAAAACCTTTTATATATCACTTGGCTTTATTCTCTTTAAACTAATAGAATAAAAACAGACATCCGTATCTGGTGAGCTCCCATATAGAGCGCTTATCCCACCCCCCTTTCTCATATTACAGGTGAATGTGGGACACCTAATCTGAAATATGTAAAGCTATATTTAGCAATAGTTAAAATAGTTAATTAGCATGCATAGCTTAGCGAATGCTAATTAACTATTTTGAACATTAGGAGGGTTTCCTTTTTATTTAAAGGGACACTGAACCCAAATTGTTTGATTCAGATAGAGCATGCAATTTTAAGCAACTTTCTAATTTCCTCCTATTATTAACGGGACAGTCAAGTATAAATTAAACTTTCATTATTCAGATAGGACTTTTAATTTTAATTGACTTTCCAATTTACTTTTATAATCAAATTTGCTTTTTTCTCTTGGTATTCTTAGTTTAAATTAAACATAGGTAGGCTCATATGCTAATTTCTAAGCCTTTGAGGGCTGCCTCTTATCACATGCTTTTTAAATCTCTTTTCAACACAAAGAGACAGAAAGTACACGTGGGCCATATAGATAACACTGTGTTCAGGCACAGGGGGTTATTTAAGATTTAGCACAAAACAATGCTAAATTTAAGACAATAGATAATAAACAGTCACAGTCATGTGATCAAGGGGCTGGAAGAAGGTTCCTAGATACCAGGTAATCACAGAGGTAAAAAGTACATTAATATAACTGTGTTGGTTATGCAAAACTGGGGAATGAGTAATAAAGGGATTATCTATCTTTTAAAACAATAACAATTCTAGAGCTGCAACAACTAATCATCATAATCGATAATAATCGATTATGAAAATAGTTGTCAACAAATCTCATAATCGATTAGTTGGTTTGCAATTAGTTGGTCTGTGCACAATACCAGCTGCTTCACTCCAATGAACTCCTGCATATGGTATTGTGTTTTAGAGTTATGTCCTTAGCCTAAAGGATGTCTACAGACGTCTACTTTTCAGGACAGTATACGTTTACAACTACCCCTGGCTTATGTGCAATCCAGATATAATAGTCATCATTTGGATTGCTTATATTAAATCTGGTGATTTGGAACTATGCTTTTCATGATATAGTGCCAAGCTTGTTGTTTACACCTTGCCCCTAGATTGATGAGTTATTTAAATTGATGTGCACTATTATCTGTTTGCACAATTATTAGTGTATTGCTTGCTATTGCTGATTATATGTACTGTATAAATAAATGTGTAAGGCTTTGTCCTGTTATTGATATACAGTCCTTAGCGCTTCTGATTTTGTTTTTTATTGGTTTTTTATATCCTATATTATAAAAGACAAGAGTTTGTCTGAAGCCGTCATGCGCAGTTTAGACAAACACTTGCAGCTGATCGCACGCGCACCCACCCGACAGCAGCGCGAGGACCCGGCAGCACAGCTGATCGCACGCGCAGGGGTGAAACAAAGCAGCGCGAGGACCGGCAAGTGAAGGAGAGAGAGAGAGAGAGAGAATGAATATAAAACATAACACAACACGGCCCGTGTGAACGGGCTTTAGGACTAGTTTTTTTATAAATTGTGATAATATGTACCAGATTCAACCTTTAAAAGTATATATTCGTTATTTTTAGAGCGGACTAGATATTTCCCCTAACCTTATAGCTGGTTATTTACCATTGCATATAGATATTCAAGATATTTTTATGTTAGAATGAAGTCAAGGGTTACTTTATTGAGAGGCCCCTTGCCAAGGTAGAAAACACTTAGCATTGGTGAAGAGCTAACAAAGATAAATATCCCACTTTGGTGAAATTGGCAAAACCCTACTTATACACCTCGACAGCCTTTTTCTCTGCTGCAGAAAATATAGCTGCAAACAGAGAACCAGCCTTAGCCAGAAGCATGTGGACATGTTGAGATTTTTGCATTTCAATGCAAAGTTTCTGAAAGAGTGAATAACAGAATGTTATTAACAGTGATAGTCTAACTCTTTCTAGTTCTACCTCTTTTCAAACAGTTTGTGGTTTTGTTTTGTTTAATAATAAAACTGTGCTCCGCTGCTTAAAAATTGAAGAAACAGTTGTGTTAATGTAAAGTTTTAGTCTGAAGTTTATATTTGTAACACTCATTATGTGGATTTTATTTAAAACATAGAAAACTATTATTAATTCTCTTTTTATCCGATTAGTCGATTAATCGAAAAAATAATCGGCCGATTAATCGATTATGAAAATAATCGTTAGTTGCAGCCCTAAACAATTCTATGGTTGTCCCTTTAAATGTTCTTCCTTCTCTTGGTATCTTTATTTGAAATGCAAGAATGTAAGTTTAGATGCCGGCCCATTTTTGGTGAATAACCTGGGTTATTCTTGCTGATTGGTGGATAAATTCATCCACCAATAAAAAAGTGCTGTCCAGAGTCTGAAATAAAAAGCTCAAATGCCTTCTTTTTCAAATAAAGATAGCAAGTGACATACACACATACAAAAACACAGTATCTCTCACAAAAGTGTGTATACCCCTCACATTTTTGTAAATATTTTATATCTTTTCATGTGACAACACTAAATAAATGACAATTTGCTACAATGTAAAGTAGTATGTACAGCCTATATAAGTGTAAATTTGTTGTCCCCTCAAAATAGCTCAACACACAGCCATTAATGTCTAAACCGTTGGCAACAAAAGTGAATACACCCCTAAATGGAAATGTCCAAATTGGGCCCAATTAGCCATTTTCCCTCCCCGGTGTCATGTGACTTGTTAGTGTTACAAGGTCTCAGATGTGAATGGGGAGCAGATGTGTTAAATTTGGTATTATCGCTCAAACACTCTCTCATACTGGTTACTGGAAGTTCAACATGGCACCTCATGGCAAAGAACTCTCTTAAGATCTAAAGAAAATAATTGTTGCTCTACATAAAGATGGCTTAGGCTATAAGAAGATTGTCAAGACCCTGAAACTGAGCTGCAGCACGGTGGGCAAGACCATAAATCAGTTTTACAGGACAGGTTCCACTCAGAACAGGCCTAATGGTCGACCAAAGAAGTTGAGTGCATGTGCTCAGCGTCCTATCCAGAGGTTGTCTTTGGGAAATAGACGTATGAGTGCTACCAGCATTGCTTCAGATGTTAAAGGGGTGGGGCGGTCAGCCTGTCAGTGCTCAGACCATATGCCGCACACTGCATCAAATTGGTCTGCAGGGCTGTCGTCCCAGAAGGAAGCCTCTTCTAAAAGTGATGCACAAGAAAGCCTGCAAACAGTTTGCTCAAGACAAGCAGACTAAGGACATGGATTACTGGAACCATGTCCTATGGTCCGATGAGACCAAGATAAACTTATTTGGTTGAGATGTTGTCAAGCGTGTGTGGCGGCAACCAAGTGAGGAGTACAAAGACAAGTGTGTCTTGCCTACATTAAAGTATGGTGGTGGGAGTGTCATGGTCTGGGCCTGCATGAGTGCTGCCGGCACTGGGGAGCTAATGTTCATTGAGGGAACCATGAATGCCAACATGTACTGTGACATACTGAAGCAGAACATGATTTCTCCAACATTGGTGTGTCCGGTCCACGGCGTCATCCTTACTTGTGGGATATTCTCTTCCCCAACAGGAAATGGCAAAGAGTCCCAGCAAAGCTGGTCACATGATCCCTCCTAGGCTCCGCCCACCCCAGTCATTCTCTTTGCCGTTGCACAGGCAACATCTCCACGGAGATGGTTAAGAGTTTTTTGTAGTTTTTATTCTTCTATCAAGTGTTTGTTATTTTAAAATAGTGCTGGTATGTACTATTTACTCTGAAACAGAAAAGGATGAAGATTTCTGTTTGTAAGAGGAAGATGATTTTTAGCAGACAGTAACTAAAATCGATTGCTGTTTCCACACAGGACTGTTGAGATGAAGTAACTTCAGTTGGGGGAAACAGTTAGCAGTCTTTTCTGCTTAAGGTATGACTAGCCATATTTCTAACAAGACCATGTAATGCTGGAAGGCTGTCATTTCCCCTCATGGGGACCGGTAAGCCATTTTCTTAGTTAAACATAAAAGAATAAAGGGCTTCAAAAAGGGCTTAAAAACTGGTAGACATTTTTCTGGGCTAAAACAATTCCTTTACTAGGCATATTATGCAGATTCTAACTAATTATTGGTATTATAATCTTGGGGAACGTTTAGAAAAACGGCAGGCACTGTGTTGGACACCTTTTTCAGATGGGGGCCTTTCTAGTTATAGACAGAGCCTCATTCTGGGACTGTATAGGGGTTAAATGTAAAAACGGCTCCGGTTCCGTTTATTTAAGGGTTAAAGCTCTGAAATTTGGTGTGCAATACTTTTAATGCTTTAAGACACTGTGGTGAAATTTTGGTGAATTTTGAACAATTCCTTCATACTTTTTCACATATTCAGTAATAAAGTGTTTTCAGTTTGAAATTTAAAGTGACAGTAACGGTTTTATTTTAAAACGTTTTTTGTGCTTTGTTGACAAGTTTAAGCCTGTTTAACATGTCTGTACCATCAGATAAGCTATGTTCTATATGTATGAAAGCCAATGTGTCTCCCCATTTAAATTTATGTGATAATTGTGCCATAGTGTCCAAACAAAGTAAGGACAGTAATGCCACAGATAATGATATTGCCCAAGATGATTCCTCAAATGAGGGGAGTAAACATGATACTACATCATCCCCTACTGTGTCTACACCAGTTATGCCCACACAGGAGGCCCCTAGTACATCTAGTGCGCCAATACTTATTACCATGCAACAATTAACGGCTGCAATGGATAACTCCATAGCAAATCTTTTATCCAAAATGCCTACTTATGAGAGAAAGCGCGATTGCTCTGTTTTAAACACTGAAGAGCAAGAGGACGCTGATGATAACTGTTCTGACATACCCTCACACCAATCTCAAGGGGCCATGAGGGAGGTTTTGTCTGATGGAGAAATTTCAGATTCAGGAAAAATTTCTCATCAAGCTGAACCTGATGTTGTGACATTTAAATTTAAATTAGAACATCTCCGCGCACTGCTTAAGGAGGTGTTATCTACTCTGGATGATTGTGACAATTTGGTCATTCCAGAGAAATTATGTAAGATGGACAAGTTCCTAGAGGTTCCGGTGCCCCCCGACGCTTTTCCTATACCCAAGCGGGTGGCGGACATAGTAAATAAAGAGTGGGAAAGGCCCGGCATACCTTTTGTTCCCCCCCCTATATTTAAGAAATTATTTCCTATAGTCGACCCCAGAAAGGACTTATGGCAGACAGTCCCCAAGGTCGAGGGGGCGGTTTCTACTCTAAACAAACGCACTACTATTCCTATCGAAGATAGTTGTGCTTTCAAAGATCCTATGGATAAGAAATTAGAGGGTTTGCTTAAAAAGATTTTTGTACAGCAAGGTTACCTTCTACAACCAATTTCATGCATTGTTCCTGTCACTACGGCAGCGTGTTTCTGGTTCGAGGAACTAGAAAAATCGCTCAGTAAAGAATCTTCGTATGAGGAGGTTATGGACAGAGTTCAAGCACTTAAATTGGCTAACTCTTTTGTTTTAGATGCCGCTTTGCAATTAGCTAGATTAGCGGCAAAAAATTCAGGGTTTGCTGTCGTGGCGCGCAGAGTGCTTTGGCTAAAGTCTTGGTCAGCGGATGTGTCTTCCAAGACAAAATTGCTTAACATTCCTTTCAAAGGTAAAACATTATTTGGACCTGATTTGAAAGAGATTATTTCAGACATCACTGGGGGAAAGGGCCACGCCCTCCCACAGGATAGGTCTTTTAAGGCTAATAATAAGCCTAATTTTCGTCCCTTTCGCAGAAACGGACCAGTCTCTAATTCTGTATCCTCTAAGCAAGAGGGTAATACTTCACAACCCAAACCAGCCTGGAAACCAATGCAAGGCTGGAACAAGGGTAAGCAGGCCAAGAAGCCTACCACTGCTACCAAAACAGCATGAAGGGATAGCCCCCGATCCGGGACCGGATCTAGTGGGGGGCAGACTTTCTCTCTTTGCTCAGGCTTGGGCAAGAGATGTTCAGGATCCTTGGGCGCTAGAAATAGTTTCTCAAGGTTATCTCCTGGAATTCAAGGAACTACCCCCAAGGGGAAGGTTCCACAGGTCTCAATTATCTTCAAACCAAATAAATAGACAGGCATTCTTACATTGTGTAGAAGACCTGTTAAAGATGGGAGTGATTACATCCAGTTCCAATAAGAGAACAAGGAATGGGATTTTATTCCAATCTGTTCATAGTTCCCAAAAAAGAGGGAACATTCAGACCAATTTTGGATCTAAAGATCCTAAACAAATTTCTCAGGGTACCATCGTTCAAAATGGAAACTATTCGAACGATCCTACCTACTATCCAGGAAAATCAAAATTATGACTACCGTGGATTTAAAGGATGCGTACCTACATATTCCTAGCCACAAGAAACATCATCAGTTCCTAAGGTTCGCTTTTCTGGACAAGCATTACCAGTTTATGGCACTTCCATTTGGATTAGCCACTGCTCCAAGGATTTTCACCAAGGTACTAGGGTCCCTTCTAGCGGTTCTAAGACCAAGGGGCATTGCAGTAGTACCTTACTTGGACGACATCCTGATTCAAGCGTCGTCCCTGTCAAAAGCAAAGGCTCATACGGACATCGTCCTAGCCTTTCTCAGATCTCACGGATGGAAGGTGAACAAAGAAAAAAGTTCTCTGTCCCCGTCAACAAGAGTTCCCTTCTTGGGAACAATAATAGATTCCTTACAAATGAGGATTTTTCTGACAGAGGTCAGAAAATCAAAACTTCTAAGCTCTTGTCAAGTACTTCATTCTGTTCCTCGTCCTTCCATAGCGCAGTGCATGGAAGTAATAGGATTGATGGTTGCAACAATGGACATAGTTCCTTTTGCACGAATTCATCTAAGACCATTACAACTGTGCATGCTCAGACAGTGGAATGGGGATTATACAGACTTGTCTCCGACGATTCAAGTAGATCAAAAGACCAGAGATTCACTCCGTTGGTGGCTGACCCTGGACAATCTGTCACAGGGAATGAGCTTCCGCAGACCAGAGTGGGTCATTGTCACGACCGACGCCAGCCTAGTGGGCTGGGGCACGGTCTGGGAATCCCTGAAAGCTCAGGGTCTATGGTCTCGGGAAGAGTCTCTTCTCCCGATAAACATTCTGGAACTGGGAGCGATATTCAATGCTCTCAGAGCTTGGCCTCAACTAGCAAAGGCCAAATTCATAAGGTTTCAGTCAGACAACATGACGACCGTTGCATATCTCAATCATCAGGGGGGAACAAGGACTTCCCTGGCGATGAAAGAAGTGACCAAGATAATTCAATGGGCGGAGGATCACTCCTGCCACTTGTCTGCGATCCACATCCCAGGAGTGGAAAATTGGGAAGCGGATTTTCTGAGTCGTCAGACATTCCATCCGGGCGAGTGGGAACTCCATCCGGAAATCTTTGCCCAAATAACTCAATTATGGGGCATTCCAGACATGGATCTGATGGCGTCTCGTCAGAACTTCAAGGTTCCTTGCTACGGGTCCAGATCCAGGGATCCCAAGGCGACCCTAGTAGATGCACTAGTAGCACCTTGGACCTTCAACCTAGCTTATGTAGTCCCACCGTTTCCTCTCATCCCCAGGCTGGTAGCCAGGATCAATCAGGAGAGGGCCTCGGTGATCTTGATAGCTCCTGCGTGGCCACGCAGGACTTGGTATGCAGACCTGGTGAATATGTCATCGGCTCCACCATGGAAGCTACCTTTGAGACAGGACCTTCTTGTTCAGGGTCCATTCGAACATCCGAATCTGGTTTCCCTCCAACTGACGGCTTGGAGATTGAACGCTTGATTTTATCAATGCGTGGGTTTTCAGATTCTGTAATAGATACTCTGATTCAGGCTAGAAAGCCTGTAACTAGAAAAATTTACCATAAAATATGGAAAAGATATATCTGTTGGTGTGAATCTAAAGGATTCCCATGGAACAAGATAAAAATTCCTAAGATTCTATCCTTTCTACAAGAAAGTTTGGAGAAAGGATTATCTGCAAGTTCTCTGAAGGGACAGATCTCTGCTTTATCTGTTTTACTTCACAAAAGACTGGCAGCTGTGCCAGATGTTCAAGCATTTGTTCAGGCTCTGGTTAGGATCAAGCCTGTTTACAGACCTTTGACTCCTCCCTGGAGTCTAAATCTAGTTCTTTCAGTTCTTCAAGGGGTTCCGTTTGAACCCTTACATTCCGTAGATATTAAGTTATTATCTTGGAAAGTTTTGTTTTTGGTTGCATTTTCTTCTGCTAGAAGAGTTTCAGAGTTATTTGCTCTGCAGTGTTCTCCGCCCTATCTGGTGTTCCATGCAGATAAGGTGGTTTTGCGTACTAAGCCTGGTTTTCTTCCGAAAGTTGTTTCCAACAAAAATATTAACCAGGAGATAGTTGTACCTTCTTTGTGTCCGAATCCAGTTTCAAAGAAGGAACGTTTGTTACACAATTTGGACGTAGTCCGTGCTCTAAAATTCTATTTAGAGGCTACTAAAGATTTCAGACAAACATCTTCCTTGTTTGTTGTTTATTCTGGTAAAAGGAGAGGTCAAAAAGCGACTTCTACCTCTCTTTCCTTTTGGCTTAAAAGCATTATCCGATTGGCTTATGAGACTGCCGGATGGCAGCCTCCTGAAAGAATCACAGCTCACTCCACTAGGGCTGTGGCTTCCACATGGGCCTTCAAGAACGAGGCTTCTGTTGACCAGATATGTAAGGCAGCGACTTGGTCTTCACTGCACACTTTTGCCAAATTTTACAAATTTGATACTTTTGCTTCTTCGGAGGCTATTTTTGGGAGAAAGGTTTTGCAAGCCGTGGTGCCTTCCATTTAGGTGACCTGATTTGCTCCCTCCCTTCATCAGTGTCCTAAAGCTTTGGTATTGGTTCCCACAAGTAAGGATGACGCCGTGGACCGGACACACCAATGTTGGAGAAAACAGAATTTATGCTTACCTGATAAATTACTTTCTCCAACGGTGTGTCCGGTCCACGGCCCGCCCTGGTTTTTTAATCAGGTCTGATGAATTATTTTCTCTAACTACAGTCACCACGGTATCATATGGTTTCTCCTATATATATTTCCTCCTGTCCGTCGGTCGAAATGACTGGGGTGGGCGGAGCCTAGGAGGGATCATGTGACCAGCTTTGCTGGGACTCTTTGCCATTTCCTGTTGGGGAAGAGAATATCCCACAAGTAAGGATGACGCCGTGGACCGGACACACCGTTGGAGAAAGTAATTTATCAGGTAAGCATAAATTCTGTTTCCCTCCCTTCAGAGAATGGGCCGCAGGGCAGTATTCTAACATAACAACCCCAAACACACCTCCAAGACGACCACTGCATTGCTAAAGAAGCTGAGGGTAAAGGTGATGGACTGGCCAAGCATGTCTCCAGACCTAAACCCTATTGAGCATCTGTGGGGCATCCTCAAACGGAAGGTGGGGGAGCACAAGGTCTCTAACATCCACCAGCTCTGTGATGTCGTCATGGAGTGGAAGAGGACTCCAGTGGCAACCTGTGAAGCTCTGGTGAACTCCATGCCTAAGAGGTTTACGGCAGTGATGGAAAATAATGATGGTCACACAAAATATTGACACTTTGGGTCCAATTTGGACATTTCCACTTAAGGGTGTACTCACTTTTGTTGCCAACTGTTTAGACATTAATGTCTGTGTGTTGTTATTTTGAGGGGACAGCAAATTTACACTGTTACACAAGGTGTACACTCACTACTTTACATCGTAGCAAAGTGTCATTTATTTTGTGTTGTCACATGAAAAGATATAATAAAATATTTACAAAAATGTGAGGGGTGTACTCACTTTTGGGAGATACTGTGTTTTTATGTGTGTGTGTGTGTATGTATGTATGTATATATATATATATATATATATATATGTGTATGTATATATGTGTATATGTATGTATGTGTGTGTATGTGTATATGTATATATATGTATATATATATATATATATATATATATATATATATATATATGTGAGATCTCTCTCTCTCTCTCTATATCTATATATATCTATACCTTTATTATATCCCCATTCACAGGGGATCACTATTTGTTTCTTTGGTTCGCCTTTCAAGACCAACACTTCCAATTTTTAGCTCTCCCCTTTGGACTAGCCACAGCTCCCAGAATTTTTATCAAGGTTCTAGGTGTTTTGTTGTCTGCTGTTGTGACTCAGGGTATAGCAGTAGCTACAGTAGCAGTCCTTTCCTGGATGATATTTTGATTTAGGCGCCACCATTACCTTTGACAATATCTCACACCAACAAACTGCAGTTTCTTTGCAGTCGTGGTTGGAAGGTTCCAAAGAGTTACTTGATACTGCAAATAAGAATGTGATTTTTGGTGGTGATTATAGACAGTTTCCATGCTCCTGTATCTAACAGATCAACACAAACTCAAGCTACTTTCAGTGTGTCTAAAACTTCAGTCAATGTCTCGTTCTTCAGTAGCTCTGTGTATGGAGGTAGTAGGGTAGGTTTGATGGTAGTAGCATCAGATGCTATTCCATTCGCTTGTTTTTACTTACATACCCTGTGACAATGGGATGGCGATTACACTCTTCTCAAAATATTTTTGAGTCTACAAGTCAGATACTCCCTCTCTTGGTGGACATCTCACCAGACTATCTCTTTGGGAATATCTGTTCAGTCTGGGGATCTCAGATCGGTGGGAGTTTGGTCTCCTCAGGAGGTGAGGTCACCAATCAATGTTCTAGAGCATTATGTGATTTTCAGAGCTCTCCGGGCTTGGCATCTTCACAAGCAAGAACCCTGCATTTGCTTTCAATCAGATATCTTCACAGCAGTAGGCTACATCAATCATCAGGGGGGCAATCGCAGTGCTCTAGCAATGAAGGAAGTATTCCAAATTTTGTCCTGGGCAGAAACCAATTGTTGCACAAACTTACCTGATACGATGCACTGCCCAGAGATGCACAAGCAGATGTCATAGATGCTCTATCAGTTCCTTTGTTGTTTCACCTAGTTTATATATTCCCTCCTGTTATATATCTTAGATTACAATATTATTTATGACTATCTCTTCAGTAAACTCCCATACACTTGTATTATTTTTCTGTAGTTCTAATCAGGGGATATCTTTTTAAACACGGCAAATTATATCTGTGGAGTAAAGAGGATTCAGTTTGGAAAAATAAATATAGATGTATTAAACATTAAACAAGATACTAATAAGCGATATACCATTTAATTATGCACAAAATAAACTCTGATACACTATGAAATAAAATATGCTATTACACTTCGTTTTAACTCTGTAGGTACAGATCTAACAGTGCAAAATACATCAGCGAGAACCAACTATGCAGAATGGGTTACTAGCAATAGTTATTTAATACAATCTTAGCCAAATATTACCATTAAAATTATGTCTTGATAACTTAACAATACAATGCAATTAATGAGATTAAGGATGGATATCTACAGCTAATGAATACATAAAACCCTTTGTGAGTGTTTCAACAGGTCTCAGCCTTAGAGAATACAATATAATATAACTAAATTAAATATTTTTAAACATAACGCCCAGAGCTTTTCTTATAACAAGCTAAAAATTAACTACACAATATCTATGAAAGGATTTCTTGTATTGTTAAGTGAATTAGATTCCTGAGCAATATAAACCAGACTATAGGGGTAGTACATATATATAAATGGGCTTATAATTTATATCATGCCTATCTC
Organism: Bombina bombina; assembly: GCF_027579735.1. NCBI lineage: Eukaryota > Metazoa > Chordata > Amphibia > Anura > Bombinatoridae > Bombina > Bombina bombina. The sequence goes on along the minus strand of NC_069504.1, from coordinate 743,678,618 downwards.
AATAACGACTTTAAATGCAATAACTGCTTAAATATAAGTAAAGACTTTTTATACTAACCCACAAATATTTGCTCTCCAAGCTTCTAGTCAAGCTGTATGTTCCCACTGTATCCGGTCCCACAAAATCTCTTAGTCCACAGGAAAAACAGGCAATAAGTTTAAAATGATATAAAAAATATAAGATGGGTACCACCAGGATACTCTTTCAGGGAACTTTTGGACAGAGCTTTCAGCCCCCTTTCATTAAGTGTAAAGATCTCTTGTGAGTGTCCTGTGTCCCAATTTATCCTGAATTATAACTACACCCTGATCTCTAACAGCCATTCACTGGTGTGTGAAGATTTGTAAAGCTGTGATTGGATGAATACTAATTAACTTTTGGGAATAATTCACCCAATGTTAAGTATAGCTGGTTGTTATTTTACTAACTGGCCACAAGATGGCAGATGTGAGTTGTGCCATGAAAGTGAACTATCTCTTACATTTTATCTTTCTTAGAATTTATTTTTTATAGATATATAGATATACATATTCATTTATCCAATCTGAGAACTAGACTTCATAAATTTACCAGATATATTTAAATAAGTATTCATGGATTCATTTGGTCACTGCCTTATTAAAAATATATGTACATGGGCTTTAACATAGGGAGAGGATTTATATATACATCAATCTCCATATATTTAATTTATTTGGATACATACATGCGGATACATACATCTACATATATATATATATATATATATATATACACACACATATATATATATATATATATATATATATATATATATATATATATATATATATATATATATATATATACATATATACATACAAAAAAATAATACATTAATATAGCACACAGAGAGAGTCCAGCACTCACTCACCTGATCTCAACTAAGATAAAAAGCAGCAATGAAAGAGTTAGTTACCTCATCTGGCCCAGGTACCTTGTCAAGGTCTCTTGTCAAGGTCTCTTCCAAAAACATTGGTCCCTAAACAGCAACACAATGCAGGCTCACATTCAAACAACTGTGAAAAAATGGAGGGTGCACAGGCTTATGTAATCTCCCCATAAATATTTTTCTCTTGTTAAGTGTATTCAGTCCACAGGTCATCCATTACTTATGGGATTATATCTCCTTCCCAACAGGAAGTTGCAAGAGGATCACCCAAGCAGAGCTGCTATATAGCTCCTCCCCTCACATGTCATATCCAGTCATTCTCTTGCAACTCAACTAGATAGGTCGTTGTGAGAGGTCTGTGGTGTTTTTTTATACTTAGTTTATTTCTTCAATCAAAAGTTTGTTATTTTAAATGGCACCGGAGTGTGCTGTTTGTTCTCAGGCAGTATTGGAAGAAGAATCTACCTGCGTTTTCTATGATCTTAGCAGAAGTAACTAAGATCCACTGGCTGTTCTCGCACATTCTGAGGAGTGGGGTAACTTCAGAAAAGGGAATAGCATGCGGGGCCCTCCTGCAAACGAGGTATGTGCAGTAAATTATTTTTCTAAGGAATGGAATTGACTAAGAAAATACTGCTGATACCGATGTAATGTAAGTACAGCCTTAAATGCAGTAGTAGCGACTGGTATCAGGCTGATGAGTGTATGTGTACTGAAGTAATTTTCTAAGGAATGGAATTTGACTAAGAAAATACTGTGAATACTGAAGTAATGTATGAGCCTTAACTGCAGTAGAAGCGACTGGTAGCAGGCTTACTAATAACACTACATAACCTTTAAAATGGATGTTAAAACGTTTACTGGCATGTTAATCGTTTTTGTGAGGTACTTTGGTGATAAGACTTATTGGGGCATGATTTTTTCCACATGGCTAACGTATATTTCTGCATAGAAACAGTTAACTGAGGTTTCCCACTGTTGTAATATGAGTGGGAGGGGCCTATTTTAGCGCTTTTTTGCGCAGTAAAAATTTAGTCAGTCTTCCTGCTTCTTCCTCCATGATCCAGGACGTCTCTAGAGAGCTCAGGGGTCTTCAAAATTCATTTTAAGGGAGGTAATCAGTCACAGCAGACCTGTGACAGTGTGTTTGACTGTGATAAAAACGTTAATTGCTAAATTGATTATCCGTTTTGGGGTATTAAGGGGTTAATCATCCATTTGCTGGTGGGTGCAATCCTTTGCTAACTTAATACATTTGCTGTGAAAATTTGGTTGCTATAACTAATTTGGTTCATTGTTATTTCAACTGTGACAGTTTTTTGTGCTTCTTAAAGGCACAGTAGCGTTTTTTATATTGCTTGTAAATTTATTTGAAAGTATTTTCCAAGCTTGCTAGTCTCATTGCTAGTCTGTTTAAACATGTCTGACACAGATGAATCTGTTTGTTCACTATGTTTGAAGGCCAATGTGGAGCCCCATAGAAATATGTGTACTAAATGCATTGATGTCACTTTAAATAAAAGTCAGTCTTTACCTATAAAGAAATTATCACCAGACAACTAGGGGGAAGTTATGCCGACTAACTCTCCTCACGTGTCAGTACCTTCGCCTCCCGCTCAGGAGGCGCGTGATATTGTGGCGCCAAGTACATCAGAGAGGCCCATACAAATCACTTTGCAAGACATGGCTACTGTTATGACAGAAGTATTATCTAAATTGCCAGAATTAAGAGGCAAGCGCGATAGCTCTGGGTTAAGGACAGTGCGCGCTGATGATGTGAGAGCCATGTCCGATACTGCGTCACAATTTGCAGAACATGAGGGCGGAGAGCTTCATTCTGTGGGTGACGGATCTGATCCAGGGAGACTGGATTCAGAGATTTCTAATTTTAAATTTAAGCTTGAGAACCTCCGCGTATTGCTAGGGGAGGTATTAGCGGCTCTGAATGATTGTAATACGGTTGCAATTCCAGAGAAATTATGTAGGCTGGATAGATACTATGCGGTGCCGGTGTGTACTGACGTTTTTCCTATACCTAAAAGGCTTACAGAGATTATTAGCAAGGAGTGGGATAGACCCGGTGTGCCCTTTTCCCCTCCTCCTATATTTAGGAAAATGTTCCCAATAGACGCCACCACACGAGACTTATGGCAGACGGTCCCTAAGGTGGAGGGAGCAGTTTCTACTTTAGCTAAGCGTACCACTATCCCGGTGGAGGATAGTTGTGCTTTTTCGGATCCAATGGATAAAAAATTAGGTTACCTTAAGAAAATGTTTGTTCAACAAGGTTTTATCTTACAGCCCCTTGCATGCATTGCGCCTGTCACTGCTGCTGCGGCATTCTGGTTTGAGTCTCTGGAAGAGGCCATTCGCACAGCTCCATTGGATGATATTATGGACAAGCTTAAAGCACTTAAGCTAGCTAATGCATTTGTTTCTGATGCCGTTGTACATTTAACTAAACTAACGGCTAAGAACTACGGATTCGCCATCCAAGCGCGCAAAGCGCTATGGCTTAAATCCTGGTCAGCTGACGTGACTTCTAAATCTAAATTACTTAATATTCCTTTCAAAGGGCAGACCTTATTCGGGCCCGGCTTGAAATAAATTATTGCTGACATTACTGGAGGTAAGGGTCATACTCTTCCTCAGGACAAGGCCAAATCAAAGGCCAAACAGTCTAATTTTCGTGCCTTTCGTAACTTCAAGGCAGGAGCAGCATCAACTTCCTCCGCTCCAAAACAGGAAGGAACTGTTGCTCGTTAAAGACAGGGCTGGAAAGCTAACCAGTCCTGGAACAAGGGCAAGCAGGCCAGAAAACCTGCTTCTGTCCCTAAGACAGCATGAAGAGAGGGCCCCCTATCCGGAAACGGATCTAGTGGGGGGCAGACTATCTCTCTTCGCCCAGGCTTGGGCAAGAGATGTCCAGGATCCCTGGGCGTTGGAGATCATATCTCAGGGATACCTTCTGGACTTCAAAGCTTCTTTCATCTTTCAAGGTTATCAGCAAACCAAATAAAGAAAGAGGCGTTTCTACGCTGTGTACAAGACCTCTTATTAATGGGGGTGATCCACCCAGTTCCGCGGACGGAACAAGGGCAAGGATTTTACTCAAATCTGTTTGTGGTCCCCAAGGAAGAGGGAACCTTCAGACCAATCTTGGACCTAAAAATCTTAAACAAATTCCTAATAGTTCAATCATTCAAAATGGAAACTATTCGAACCATCCTACCCATGATCCAAGAGGGTCAATACATGACCACAGTGGACTTAAAGGATGCCTACCTTCACATACCGATTCACAAAGATCATTATCGGTACCTAAGATTTGCCTTTCTAGACAGGCATTACCAGTTTGTAGCTCTTCCCTTCGGGTTAGCTACGGCCCCGAGAATTTTTGCAAAGGTTCTGGGCTCTCTTCTGGCGGTACTAAGACCGCGAGGCATAGCGGTGGCTCCGTACCTAGACGACATTCTGATACAAGCGTCAAGTTTTCAAATTGCCAAGTCTCATACAGAGATAGTTCTGGCATTTCTGAGGTTGCATGGGTGGAAGGTGAACGTGGAAAAGAGTTATCTATTACCACTTACAAGAGTTCCCTTCCTAGGGACTCTTATAGATTCTATAGAGATGAAAATTTACCTGACGGAGTCCAGGTTATTAAAGCTTCAAAATGCTTGCCATGCCCTTCATTCCATTCCACACCCATCAGTAGCTCAGTGCATGGAAGTAATCGGCTTAATGGTAGCGGCAATGGACATAGTACCATTTGCGCGCCTGCATCTCAGACCGCTGCAATTGTGCATGCTAAGTCAGTGGAATGGGGATTACTCAGATTTGTCCCCTCTACTAAATCTGGATCAAGAGACCAGAGATTCTCTTCTATGGTGGCTTTCTCGGCTCCATCTGTCCAAGGGGATGACCTTTCGCAGGCCAGATTGGACGATTGTAACAACAGACGCCAGCCTTCTAGGTTGGGGCGCAGTCTGGAATTCCCAGAAGGCTCAGGGATCGTGGACTCGGGAGGAGAAACTCCTCCCAATAAATATTCTGGAGTTAAGAGCAATATTCAATGCTCTTCTAGCTTGGCCTCAGTTAGCAACTCTGAGGTTCATCAGATTTCAGTCGGACAACATCACGACTGTGGCTTACATCAACCATCAAGGGGGAACCAGGAGTTCCCTAGCGATGTTGGAAGTCTCAAAGATAATTCGCTGGGCAGAGTCTCACTCTTGCCACCTGTCAGCGATCTATATCCCAGGCGTGGAGAACTGGGAGGCGGACTTTTCATCCGGGGGAGTGGGAACTTCATCCGGAGGTCTTCGCTCAACTGATTCATCGTTGGGGCAAACCAGAACTGGATCTCATGGCGTCTCGCCAGAACGCCAAACTTCCTTGTTACGGATCCAGGTCCAGGGACCCGGGAGCGGCGCTGATATATGCTCTAGCAGCCCCTTGGGTTTTCAACATGGCTTATGTGTTTCCACCATTTCCTCTACTCCCTCGTCTGATTGCCAAGATCAAACAGGATAGAGCATCGGTGATTCTGATAGCGCCTGCGTGGCCACGCAGGACCTGGTATGCAGATCTAGTGAACATGTCGTCCTGTCCACCATGGTCTCTACCTCTGAGGCAGGACCTTCTAATTAAAGGTCCTTTCAACCATCCAAATCTAATTTCTCTGAGGCTGACTGCATGGAGATTGAACGCTTGATTCTATCAAAGCGTGGCTTCTCGGAGTCGGTTATTGATACCTTAATACAGGCTAGGAAACCTGTAAATTTACCATAAGATATGGCGTAAATATTTATATTGGTGCGAATCCAAGAGTTACTCATGGAGTAAGGTTAGGATTCCTAGGATATTGTCTTTTCTACAAGAGGGTTTAGAAAAGGGCTTATCTGCTAGTTCGTTAAAGGGACAGATTTCTGCTCTGTCTATTCTTTTACACAAACGTCTGGCAGACGTTCCAGACGTTCAGGCTTTTTGTCAGGCTTTGGCTAGGTTTAAGCCTGTGTTTAAGACTGTTGCTCCGCCGTGGAGCTTAAACTTAGTTCTTAAAGTTCTTCAAGGTGTTCCGTTTGAACCCCTTCATTCCATTGATATTAAGCTGTTATCTTGGAAAGTTCTGTTTTTGATGGCCATTTCCTCGGCTCGAAGAGTCTCTGAGTTATCTGCCTTACATTGTGATTCTCCTTATCTGATTTTCCATTCAGACAAGGTAGTTCTGCGTTCTAAACCTGGGTTCTTACCTAAGGTAGTTTCTGACAGGAATATCAATCAAGAGATTGTTGTTCCATCATTGTGTCCTAACCCTTCTTCAAAGAAGGAACGACTTTTGCATAATCTGGACGTAGTCCGTGCCCTGAAGTTCTATTTGCAGGCAACTAAAGATTTTCGTCAAACTTCTTCCCTGTTTGTCGTTTACTCTGGACAGAGGAGAGTTAAAAAAGCTTCGGCTACCTCTCTCTCCTTTTGGCTTCGTAGCATAATACGTTTAGCCTATGAGACTGCTGGACAGCAGCCTCCTGAAAGAATTACAGCTCATTCCACTAGAGCTGTGGCTTCCACCTGGGCCTTTAAGAATGAGGTCTCTGTTGAACAGATTTGCAAGGCTGCAACTTGGTCTTCACTTCACACTTTTTAAAAATTTTACAAATTTGACACTTTTGCTTCTTCGGAGGCTGTTTTTGGGAGAAAGGTTCTTCAGGCAGTGGTTCCTTCCGTTTAAAGTTCCTGCCTTGTCCCTCCCATCATCCGTGTACTTTAGCTTTGGTATTGGTATCCCATAAGTAATGGATGACCCGTGGACTGAATACACTTAACAAGAGAAAACATAATTTATGCTTACCTGATAAATTTATTTCTCTTGTAGTGTATTCAGTCCACGGCCCGCCCTGTCTTTTAAGGCAGATCTAAATTTTAATTAAAACTCCAGTCACCACTGCACCCTATAGTTCCTCCTTTCTCGTCTTGTTTTGGTCGAATGACTGGATATGACATGTGAGGGGAGGAGCTATATAGCAGCTCTGCTTGGGTGATCCTCTTGCAACTTCCTGTTGGGAAGGAGATATAATCCCATAAGTAATGGATGACCCGTTGACCGAATACACTACAAGAGAAATAAATTTATCAGGTAAGCATAAATTATGTTTTTTGTAATTTTCCATGTTTGGGCCTTGCACCCAGGCCTGTCTGGGGGTTACCTGCCTGTGACAGTGCAGCTTCCTGAGAGTGCTTTTTTGCACCCAGGGCTGTGTATGTTACAGGGTCATAGGATGTGTACCCGGTCCTTCCTGAGAGCGCTGACCCCTCCTGTGTTTTGAATATGTATATACACATTTAATTTATCTATACATTTAGATATGTGGTACATTATTTGGACAGTATTTATCACAATTGTATTTAACAATTCTTATATACCATTCTAACCTTTAACTTCTTACATTTCCTTCCCAAACAAATGTTGCATTTTGTTTGTTAGGGAGTGTCTGAGTTGGCCCCTAAGCCAGCAGGCATCTCATTAACATAGGAGTGTGGCCCATAGGTTTGTAAATCTATTCACAATAGTTTCTAGACAATGGGACTCCACCTGTGTTTCTCTTTTGTGTTTTATAAACAGCAAGGTTTCTTCCTGGCCAAAGTCTTGTTACCTCATGGACAAATGTTTAATTTTCATTAAATTGTGTCCATGAGATAAGATCTTAAAAACAAATGGTGTAGCTTGATTCAATTTGGAGACTGGAAGCATCAAAGGTTTTAACAATGTTGGGAGCTGAAAAGGAAGTCTTTTGAAAACAGGCTTCACATCTTGAACAAACTTTCATAGGACAGTTTTCAATTTTAAAATATAGTGTTTGTTATAAGAAATGCAATATTTTTCTCTGTGCCTATGACTCAACACTCCAATTGTCCTTTCAAGAGTAATAGATTGTCTGTCTGAAACAGGTGCACACACCAGCTATATCTGGCATGACAACACAGAACTTGGTATGCAGATCTAGTTTAGATGTCCAGTGCTCCTACATGGCATCTTCCTTTACGTTAAGATTTGTTGTCACAAGGACCCTTCTTTCATCAAAATATCTTAATTTTACAGCTTGAAGATTGAACGGTTAATCCTTTCTTAAAAGGGTTTTTAAAATGCTCTGATTGATACTCATTCAGGCTCTTAAGCCTTTTATAGGAAATATACTGTATATCATTACTGTTTGAAAGGTTTATTTTTGCTGGTGTGATAAGGTTTTTTGTTGATTTTCATTCTGAATAGTTATGTGAAGGGCCACATTTTTAGTGTTGTACAATATAAAAATTGCTAAACTACCAGACACGCAAGCCTTTGTTCAGGCCTATTATAAAACCAATTTCTCTTTCTTGGAATGTAAACTTGGATTTAAGGGTTTTACAAGCCCCTCCATTGAACCCATGCATGAACTATTGTCTTGTATTGTTGTGAATGATCTGCTCTCACTTGTGAAGTTCTATATCTTGTTTTTTTTGTCAAGACAAGTCTGTACGTTGTATGCATCACAGTTCTTTTTTTTTTTTTTTTTTTAACCTAAGGTAGTATTTTTTAGAAAACATCCATCAAGAGATTTTAGTTCCTTATGTCCAAATCAAAAAAATAAAATAAAGAAATGAAATGACTGTTACACAATATAGACAAAGTAAGAGCTCTGAAGTATAATTTGCAAACTACTAAACAATTTGGACAATCCAAAAGTTTGTTTCTACATTTTTCTGGAAGATGTAATGGTCAGAAGGCGAGCAGCTGTTTCTTAATCTTCTTTGTTAAAGACATTGATTTATAAAGCTTACTTGCAGACTGTAAAGTCTCTTCCACAATGTATTACAGCTCATTCTACTCAATCAGTTTCCACTTCCTGGGCATTCAGGAATGAGGCTATGTGGAACAGATTTGCTTCTTTACACACCTTTTACTAATATTTTTTCTCCTACATTGGTGTGTCCGGTCCACGGCTTCATCCTTGTGGGATATTCTCATTCCCTACAGGAAGTGGCAAAGAGAGCACAACAGCAGAGCTGTCCATATAGCTCCCCCTCTAGCTCCGCCCCCCAGTCATTCTCTTTGCCGCTCTGAACAAGTAGCATCTCCACGGGGGTGGTAAAGAGTATGTGGTGTTAGTTGTAGTTTTTTATTTCTTCTATCAAGAGTTTGTTATTTTAAAATAGTGCCGGTTTGTACTATTTACTCTACAGCAGAAAGTGATGAAGATTTCTGTTGAGAGGAGTATGATTTTAGCACCAGTAACTAAAATCCATTGCTGTTGCCACGCAGGACTGTTGAAACCAGAGAACATCAGTTGGGGGGAACAGTTGGCAGGCTTAACTGCTTTTCAGGTATGACCAGTCATTTTTCTAACAAGACCATGTAATGCTAGAAGACTGTCAGAAATTCCCTCTGGGATAGGTAAGCCATTTTTTCTTAGACTCTATAAAATGATGGCTTATATTTAGGGCTCTATACTGGTTGACACTATTGTGGGCTTTAAAATCGATTGCTTTTTAGCATGTTTTCACTATAAATAAGGTGTTTTTGCAGACTTTAAAACACTTTTGGGGTTTAATTTCGGCCTGGCACTTATTTGGACACCTAAATCTAGTCAGAAAGGCCCCTCCACTCTGGAATGAAGAGGGAGGAGGCCTCATTTTCAGGCCTCAATTGCACAGTTGATTTTGCCTAGGCAGTCCATGCAGCTTCATGTGGGGCATCAGAAAGGACTCCAGAGAGGCTTATTTCCTACTAAAATAATCCCTAAGAAAGGTAAAGGCTACAGGGGAAGCTGGGGCTAGTACTGTAGTGTGTTAACCGGTTAATAACTGTTATTAGCTCCGGTTTGGGCATTAAGGGGTTAATTGGTCTGAAAATTTGTGTGCAATCTTTTCAAAGCATTAAGGCTCTGTGGTGAAAATTTCATTAAAATCGGATGTTTATTTCATAGTATTTTGATGTTTCAGTAATAATGTGTGCTCTTTTATTATTTAAAGAGACAGTAACGTTTTTGTCAAAAATAATTTTTATTGCATTGTAGTTCTGTTTAAGCCTGTCAAACATGTCTGAATCTTCAGATAGACTATGTTCTGTATGTCCAAAGGCCAAGGTGGTTTCCCCATTAAATTTATGTGTGCAGTGTGCCATAGCGTCCAACCAGCTTAAGGACAGTACAATCACACTTAAAAATATAGCCCAAAATGATTCTTTAGCTGAAGGTAGTGAAGATAGCTTGCTTTCCTCTCCTTCTGTGTCAACACCATCTATGCCCGCGCAGGCGATGCTCAGTACATCTAGCGCACCAATTGCGATTACTATGCAACAATTAGTTATAATAAGTTTCTCAGCATGCAGAGCCTGATACCATGACATTTAAATTTAAGCTAGAACACCTCCGCGCCCTACTTAAGGAGGTCCTAGCTGCACTTGATGATTGTGATCCTTTGGTGATCCCAGAAAAATTGTGTAAAATGGACAATTTAAGAAAATGTTCCCCATTATTGATCCCAGAAGGGACGCATGGCAGACGGTCCCTAAGGTAGAGGGGGCAGTTTCAACGTTAGCTAAGCACACAACTATTCCAATAGAGGACAGTTGCGCTTTCAAAGATCCTATGGATAAAAAATTAGGATTGCTTAATAAAATTTTTGTTCAGCAAGGTTTCCTTCTTCAACCAATTTCGTGCATTATTCCTGTTACCACGGCGGCGTCTTTTTGGTTCGATGAACTAGAAAATTCGCTCCAGAAGGAGACTCCATATGATGAAGTCATGGACAGAATTCACACACTGAAGTTGGCTAATTCCTTTATTTTAGATGCCGCTTTTCAATCAGCTAAATTAGTGGCGAAAAATTCAGGTTTTGCAATAGTGGCGCGCAGGGCGCTTTGGCTAAAATCTTGGTCGGCGGATGTGTCGTCCAAAACAAAATTGCTTACTATTCCTTTCAAGGGTAAGACCCTATTCGGGCCAGAATTGAAAGAGATTATTTCAGACATCACTGGGGGAAAGGGCCATGCCCTTCCACAGGATAGACCTTTCAAAGCCAAAAATAAGTAATTTTCGTTCCTTTCGCAATTTCAGGAACGGACCGGCTCCTAACTCTACAGCCTCTAGACAAGAGGGTAACACTTCCCAGCCCAAACCAGCATGGAAACCATTGCAATGCTGGAACAAGGGCAAACAGGCCAAGAAGCCTGCTGCTGCTACCAAATCAGCATGAAAGGATAGCCCCCGATCCGGGACCGGATCTGGTAGGGGGCAGACTCTCTCTCTTTGCTCAGGCTTGGGCAAGAGATGTCCTAGACCCCTGGGCTTTAGAGATTGTCTCTCAGGGGTATATCCTAGAATTCAAGGACCTTCCTCCAAAGGGAAGGTTTCACATGTCTCGCTTGTCTTTAGACCAGACAAAGAGACGGACATTCTTACATTGCGTAGAAGACCTTTTAAAAATGGGAGTGATACACCCAGTTCCAAAAGCAGAATAAGGACTGGATTTTTACTCAAACCTGTTTGTAGTTCCCAAAAAGGAGGGAACGTTCAGGCCAATTCTGGACTTAAAGATCCTAAACAAATTCCTCAGAGTTCCATCATTCAAAATGGAAACAATTCGAACAATTTTACCAATGATCCAGGAGGGTCAATACATGACTACCGTGGACCTAAAGGATGCATACCTGCATATTCCGATCCACAAAGTTCACCATCAGTTCCTAAGGTTCTCCTTCCTGGACAAGCATTATCAGTTTGTGGCTCTTCCCTTCGGATTGGCCACTGCTCCAAGAATTTTTACAAAGGTGTTAGAATCCCTTCTAGCAGTGCTAAGGCCAAGGGGCATTGCGGTAGCACCTTACCTAGACGACATCTTAATTCAGGCGTCGTCCTTCCACAAAGCGAAGGCTCATACGGATATTGTTCTAGCCTTTCTAAGGTCTATCGGGTGGAAGGTGAACGTAGAAAAAAGTTCTATGTCCCCGGTCACAATGGTTCCCTTCCTGGGAACAATAATAGTCTGGGTAGAAATGAAAATCTTTCTGACGGAGGTCAGGAAGTCAAAACTTTCAAATGCTTGTCGAGTTCTTCATGCCATTCCTCAGCCTTCTGTGGCTCAGTGCATGGAGGTAATCGGTCTAATGGTTGCGGCAATGGACATAGTCCCTTTTGCCAGAATTCATCTAAGACCATTGCAACTGTGCATGCTCAAGCAGTGGAATGGGGATTATGCAGATTTGTCTCCCCAGATACAAATGGACCAGAAAACCAGAGACTCGCTCCTCTGGTGGTTGTCTCAGGATCACCTGTCCCAGGGAATGAGTTTCCGCAGACCAGAGTGGATCATTGTCACGACCGACGCCAGTCTCCTAGGATGGGGCGCGGTCTGGGACTCCCTGAAAGCTCAGGGTCTATGGTCTCGGGAAGAATCTCTTCTCCCGATAAACATTTTGGAACTGAGAGCGATATTCAATGCGCTCCTGGCTTGGCCTCAACTAGCGGAGGCCAAATTCATAAGATTTCAGTCGGACATCATGACGACTGTAGCGTACATCAATCATCAGGGAGGAACAAAGAGTTCCCTGGCGATGAGAGAAGTATCCAAGATCATCAAATGGGCGGAGGATCACTCCTGCCATCTATCTGCAATACACATCCCAGGAGTAGACAACTGGGAGGCGGATTATTTGAGTCGTCAGACTTTCCATCCGGGGGAGTGGGAACTTCACCCGGAGGTCTTTGCCCAGTTAACTCCACTATGGGGCATTCCAGATCTGGATCTGATGGCGTCTCGTCAGAACTCCAAGGTTCCACGCTACGGGTCCAGGTCCAGAGATCCCAAGGCGACATTGGTAGATACATTAGTGGCGCCTTGGTCATTCAGTCGAGCGTATGTCTTTCCACCGTTTCCTCTACTCCCCAGGCTAGTAGCCAGGATCAAACAGGAGAAGGCTTCGGTGATTCTAATAGCTCCTGCGTGGCCACGCAGGACTTGGTATGCAGACCTGGTGAATATGTTATCGGCTCCACTATGGAAGCTACCATTGAGACAGGACCTTCTAGTGCAAGGTCCATTCGAACATCCAAACCTAGTTTCTCTGCAACTGACTGCTTGGAGATTGAACGCTTGATTCTATCTAAGCGTGGGTTTTCGGAATCAGTTATAGATACTCTGGTTCAGGCTAGAAAGCCTGTAACCAGGAGAATTTACCATAAGATATGGCAGAAACATCTCTTTTGGTGCAAATCCAAGGGTTACTCATGGAGTAAAATTAGAATTCCAAGGATTCTTTCCTTTCTCCAAGAAGGTTTTGAGAAAGGTCTGTCAGCTAGTTCCTTAAAGGGACAGATATCTGCTCTGTCTGTCTTGTTACACAAACGTCTGGCAGCCGTGCCAGATGTTCAGTCGTTGGTCAGAATTAAGCCTGTCTACAGACCTGTGACTCCTCCATGGAGTCTAAATTTAGTTCTTTCAGTTCTTCAAGGGGTTCCGTTTGAATCTTTACATTCCATAGATATTAAGTTACTATCTTGGAAAGTTTTGTTTTTGGTTGCTATTTCTTCTGCTAGAAGAGTTTCTGAATTGCCTGCTTTGCAGTGTAATTCACCCTATCTGGTGTTCCATACAGATAAGATCGTTTTACTTACCAAACCTGGTTTTCTTCCAAAGGTGGTTTCCAATAGGAATATTAACCAGGAAATAGTTGTTCCTTCTCTGTGTCCTAATCCAGTTTCTAACAAGGAACGTTTGTTACACAATCTAGATGTGGTTCGTGCTTTAAAATTCTTTCTAGACGCAACAAAGGATTTCAGACAGACATCTTCATTGTTTGTCGTCTATTCTGGTAAGAGGAGAGGTCAGAAAGCTACTGCTACCTCTCTTTCCTTCTGGTTAAAAAGCATCATCCGATTGGCTTATGAGACTGCCGGACGGCAGCCACCTGAACGAATTACTGCTCATTCTACTAGAGCTGTGGCTTCCACATGGGCCTTCAAGAATGAGGCTTCTGTTGAACAGATCTGTAAGGCAGCGACGTGGTCTTCTCTGCATACTTTTGCCAAATTTTACAAATTCTATACTTTTGCTTCTTCAGAGGCTATTTTTGGGAGAAAGGTTTTACAAGCAGTGGTGCCTTCCGTTTAGGTTACCTGACTTGCTCCCTCCCTTCATCCGTGTCCTAAAGCTTTGGTATTGGTTCCCACAAATAAGGATGAAGCCGTGGACCGGTCACACCAATGTAGGAGAAAACAGAATTTATGTTTACCTGATAAATTTCTTTCTCCTACGGTGTGTCCGGTCCACGGCCCGCCCTGGCTTTTAGTCAGGTTTAAAGTTTTTGTTTTTGTACACTACAGTCTCCACTGCACCCTATGGTTCTCCTTTTTCTCCTGACCGTCGGTCGAATGACTGGGGGGCGGAGCTAGAGGGGGAGCTATATGGACAGCTCTGCTGTTGTGCTCTCTTTGCCACTTCCTGTAGGGAATGAGAATATCCCACAAGTAAGGATGAAGCCGTGGACCGGACACACTGTAGGAGAAAGAAATTTATCAGGTAAACATAAATTCTGTTTTTTCATTTTGATATGTTCTCTTAGGCCACCTTTGGCATGCAAGTCCTTCAGGCCACTGTCTGGTAAAAAGTTGCCTGCCTTAATTTCCCCCCTGCTCATTTCTTGTGGACTCCACATCTTGGGTATTAGATTCCAAACTTAAAGGGACAGTCAACACTAGAATTTTTGTTGTTTAAAAAGATAGATAATCCCTTTATTACCTATTGACCAGTTTTGCATAACCAACACTGTTATATTAATATACTTTTTTATTTTATTTTTATTTTCAAAATCTTTATTTAAATCAATTGAACAATACATGTTATACGGTAAATGTACATAACAGGCATCAAGAATGGTACGTGACAAAACTTCTGTGGTCACAATCTCTAGTGTCCCATATGTCTATCTTGGTCACAATTTTATCTAACTTTGACCTCTTTTGGGTCTTTAATACACAATATAGATGACCTTCCAATGTCCAGTTTCAATCAAATGTAGTCTTTCTACAAGTGTTATATATAGTCTGAATATATCTAAATACAATGAGATAACAATAACATGAATTGATAACCTTAACTCAATGCTCTATTAGGATCGCTCGAGTAAGCGTCCTCTAGGTCTAAATAATCATTTATATCTCTTTTTGAGATATCTCCTGGGCCGCCGCCATTTCCGAAATTTTTTTGGGGGGGGAGCGGTAAGGAGGGGAATATACTCTAACAAGGGGGGGGCGTGAATATGATGTAGGGAACTGTGGTGCAAGTATCTCGCCTAAGAATGTTTTAGGGTTTCTATTCCTGTTTCCATATCGTTAACATTCTTTCATGTGTTTCAACAGTATTGCTTCTAATGTAATGATATCTTTCTAATTGTAGAAGTGTCTCAACCTGTTTTGCCCATTCCCTCAATGTGGGGGTCCTGTCAGATCTCCAGTATCTGGGAATCGGCATTTTTGTGCTACTTAACATCAATAAGAACAATTTTCGTTTCGCCACTTATTTTAGTTTGGGGAGGCTTGTAAAAAGTAATATTTTCGGGTCCCTGGGGACTATGGTCCCCTGGACCTTACAGATATGTGCTATTATATCTGTCCAGAATTGTTGAATATTAGGGCAATCCCACCAGATATGTTGTATGGTGCCCTCTTCTGTGCGGCACCTCCAGCACCTTCCTGTGGAGGTGGGGTATATCACTTTTAATCTTGCCGGCGTCAAGTACCACCTTGTCAAACAAAAAATTGGTTTCCTGTACTTGGGCTGAAATGGATGCTACTTTGTTATTAAGGAATATGGATTTCCAACTTTTCAGCGTTAATCCTATAGTAAAGCTCGATATCCCATGCCCTGGTGTATGTTGGTAAAAGATCTTCACCGGTTATCTGTAATTTCTTGTAAAGAATAGATATTAAGTGTGGGGGTGTGTGATTTGCCAAACACAATTTTTTGAAATCGGTCACTTGCCTGAGGAGTGATAATTTATGTCTATGGGAGTTAATGTAGTGACTTATCTGTGCGTATGCCATCCATGTTATAGAAGGGTCTGTTTCTGAAATATCTCCCAGGCTTTTTAGTTTATGTTGAGGTTGCGTCAAGTGGTGTATTGTATTTCCCTTTATGTGTTGGCCATTGTAGTCATACCGATTTATTAAATTAAGTTTCAGGTCAATGTTGTCTTAAGTTAGGTGTCATTGGCGATGCCAGCTATGAAATATGGGTAGAGGTGTGAATAATCCTATCCCATGTCACGAAGAGCTCTTTTATTAGAGGATAATCCTCTATCAAGGTAGGTCTTTTTTTCGGTAGCCACACAAGATGCCCTGTATTGTTTGTGTGCAGTATAGACCTATCTATCTGAATCCAGTGTTTTTTGGGATCATTAGTGCACCATTCCACAAGCCTCTGCAAAATTGCCTGCCCATACAACCGCAAGTCTGGGATACCCAACCCTCCTCTCTCCTTGGGTAAATATAATGTTCACTTAGTTATCCTTGGTCTTATACCATTCCAGATGAATGCCTCCATCGCATTCTGTAATTTTGTTAAATGGTCCAAAGGTAATGGGATGGGAAGGGTCTGCAGAACGTAAAGGATTCTGGGTAAAATGTTCATCTTTATGACTCCAATTCTACCTAGCCACAAAAGGTTTTTATTTTTCCAACAAGGAAGATCTCTTATTATTGCCCCTTCTAAGTGCTTGTAATTAGCTTCGAATAGTGTCTCTGTGTGTGCCGAACGGTATATCCCAAGGTATTTCATTCTATCTTGTTGCTGTTTCAATGGACAGTCTGACAATACCTGCAGAATTTTTTCTGCGGGCATAGTGATATTCAGGAATTCAGATTTATTAACGTTTAGTAAAAAATTGTAGTGTTTAACAAATTCTCTAAAACTTTGCAAGGCCTGTGGAAGTGATGTTTCCGTGTTTGTGAGTGTTAGCAGGACATCGTCCACATACAATGCCATTTTATGCTCTGTGTGATCTAATGTAATACCCGTAATCTGTGCGCAGCTGCAGATTTTGAGGACCAGAATCTCTATAGAGATTGCAAATAAAATTGGGGAGAGGGGGCAGCCCTGTCTCGTTCCGTTCGTGATTGAGAGGCTGTCCGACTGCCATCCATTTACTTTTGGGGTTGGTGTAGTATATAGTGCAAAGATCATCTCTATAAAGAGTTGGCTGAAGCCCATTTTCGACAGGGTGATCCTTAAAAAGGGCCAGCCTACCCTGTCGAAAGCCTTTTCGGTGTCTGTGGAGGTGAGCTTTAAGGGCATCCTATTCTTTTGTGTATGGGAAACAAGCTGTAACACTTTTAGGGTATTGTCCCTCACCTTTCGGCCAGGGACAAATCCCACTTGGTCTGGATTGATTAAATTTGGGAGGATTCTATTTATGCATGTGGCCAAAATTTTTGCGTATATTTTGTCGAAATTGAGTAATGAGATCGGGCGAAGATTCTCCGGTCTATTGGGTGGCTTGCTGGGTTTTGGCAGTACAGTTATGTGCGCTTCTAGTAGGTTCCTATTAAAACCGCCTTCCTTTAGTATTGTGTTGTACATATATAAACACTCAAAATTGCTTAACAAGAGCAATGAAATAGCGCAAAGTACAAACCCTATAAATGTAAATATGTAAAACAGGTTTTATATATGTAAGTATGTAAAGCGGGTATTGTGTACAACACTGCAGCTGTTAGTATAAACACATAAATAATACTGATTGATTAAAAAGAAACAGATAAAAACCTGCATGTAATATGTATTGCGGTATTAGGCAATCCAAAGTCCTTATAAGAATAAATGTCTTAACAAAATACCTGTCTGTAGATTCCTGACCAAGCAAAAAGGGTAATAGCCTTGTGTCTTGAGTGCTCCGCAGCTCCTCTTAACGAGACAAATCTCCAAAGTGCAGTTTCTAGAAAAGGATAAAAGGAGAGAAGCGCAGGACGCAATTTAAGTGTAGATAAATTTATTCCAGTGGAACACACAAAATATTGTACTCACAAGAGTTCAAATAAAAACAGGCACATCATAATTAAAGTTGTCCCTGTGGCTAGGATCCCGCTGTGAAGTAGTGAATCTTCAAATGTCCTTTCGTTGTTTAAAACGTCCGATTTGAATGTATGCAACAGCGGGTATTTCCATCCCTCCAGCCACTACGTCCGGGACACACCTCCACACACCCTCAGCTCAGTACCAATAGGATAACCCCTAGTGCTGAGCTCACTGCACACGAGGACCTACGGTGGCTTCACTGGGTGAAAAATAGAATGTACAGAATGCTACGTTCTACGCGTTTCATCCCGTTCGACGGGACTTTCTCAAGAACTAAAGATTACAACTAGGGTTGGGATTTATATACTGATGAGCAACCGGATATCCTCCAAGTGCTACACATGCCGGGGTGAATAATCACCGTACTAATTGTACTTTGCATGAAAATCCCAACTCTAGATTATCCAAACAGTCTAATAGATATGCATAAAATGTATAATAAAACACAAGTATAAAATATCATATCATATCTGGGCAAAATATGTATAAAACTATAATAAAAATGCTAAAATGCCTATAACCATATAAATAGAATACATATGTAAGGAGACATAAATAAATATAAACCTTATGGGTATGCAAATTGATCATCTAATACCTATACAATAGTGATTAACAGTTAATATCATATGTGTGTGTATATATATATATATATATATATATATAAAATACTGTATCAACATGTGGATCCTAAGAAATAATCATAGATCTTACCTATACGCTATAATCTACAATAAACAATTTGTATTATATATATATATATATATATATATATATATATATATATATATATATATATATATATATATATATATATGTAAAATGCCATTTCAACATATAGATCCTAAAAAATAATAATAAAAGATAATAAATAAATATCCCATTATTACATTATGAATACTATGAATGTACAAAAAATAATCATTAAATGCTAAAAGACACTACTAATATGAATGGAAAAAAATATATATTGAGTAGATAGATAAATAAATAAAACCATATCAGTGTGCAGGTAATGCTCTATGACCTAAATGATGATCATAAAAATTCATATTCCCATCCTATGCAAATACTATCCTGTCTACAAATTCATCCAAACCATATATATTTAGAATAAACATTATATTGACACTATAAACTACAACCTACACTATTAAAGACTCCTATGTACAGCACCATAAGTAACTCTATATAGATGGCAAAAAACATATGCTAAAAAAACAAATATAAAATCTGCATATATGTATAAATATAAACTATATAAAATATATATTTTTTTAAATGTGAGTCATGTGATTATTTCTTGTTTTAAGAAGACTGCATCACATGATCAATATTCATATGTTTGACAGGAACTAAATGCATTCATAAAAAGGCCGCTATGTCTAGTTCTATATTCAGACCCTTTGGATCAAGGCAATCTAGAGTCTTGATCCAATAGGTCTCTCTCCGTCTTAATCTCAAAAGACGATTGGTGTCCCATTTGTCCAAAGGCACCCATTCCACTATACTAACTGAAAGATCTTCGGGATTTTGGTTATGATAGTACTTGAAATGATGTGACACACTATGATTTTCAAAGCCTGCCTCTATATTTCGGATATGTTCCCTAAGCCTATATTTAATATTGCGTTTCGTACGCCCTATATAAATTTTCCCACATTTGCAGGATAATTGGTATACTACAAATGTGGTATGACATGTGTATCTATGCTTACAGTTGTAAATCCTACTGCCGTCATAATTTACAAAGGAGGCATTTTTAACTGAAATCCTAGGACACATAATACATTTTTTGTGTTTACAGGGAAAGAGACCCCCCGGCCCTCCACACCAGCTGGTTAGTGATCCACTAGTTGGTAAAGCACCTTTGATTGGTTGGCGTAATTTAGTGGGAGCAATGTGGTTTTTGATGTCTCTATTCTTCCTATAAATTATATCAGGTTTTGGCCCTAGAATATTATTCAGGATGGGATCTAGTTTCAAGACCTTCCAATGTTTAGTTAAAATATTCTTGATTTTGTGATGCTGATTGTTATATTTAGTTACAAATTTTGGTGGTTTTTCAGTGAAACCGTCAGTTTTAGATGGGGACTTATTTTTAGTATTAACTAGATCTGATCTGTTGATGCTATCCACCTTACTTTTAGTTGTATTTAAAAGAACAGGATTATACCGTTTGTCTAAAAATTTTTTGTTAAAACATCTGCCTCCCTATTGTAGTCATCATTAAAAGTACAATTACGTTTAATTCGTTGGAATTGTCCCAGTGGGATGTTGTTTTTCCACTGTGTGAGATGGCCACTATTGGCATTTAGTACACCGCTTCTATCGGTAGGTTTATGATAATTTTTAACTGCCACTAGTCTATTAATATCATCATAAAAAAGGGTCAAATCTAAAAAAGATATTGATGTAATTGAAAGTTCATGAGTAAATGTTAAATTATACATATTATTATTCATATGAGTAATGAATTCGGGTATGATATCTACCGGGCCTTTCCATATGAGTATTATATCGTCTATGAAGCGATAATACTTCACGATATTATCCTCATATGGATTATTTTTCCAAATTAGGTTGTTTTCAAAGTGGGATACATACAGGTTAGCGTACGAGGGGGCAAAAGTTGTCCCCATCGCCGTCCCCTGTATCTGCTTGTAATACACATTTTCAAATAAAAAGTAATTATGTGTTAAAATAAAGTGAATTGCATCTACAATAAAAACAATTTGATCTCTAGGAAGTCTTGAATTACTCAGTATTTCTTTAATTACTGAGATACCCAACGAATGGGGTATACTGGTGTATAGAGCCGAAGCATCACATGTAACCCACACATAATCATCACCCCACGGAAGACCCTCAAACTTATTGATCACATCTATTGTGTCTCTGAGAAAGGCTCTTGTAGCCAATACCATAGATTGTAAATATGAATCTATGTATTTAGATAGATTATCACATAAAGAGCCTATCCCAGAGACAATAGGTCTTCCTGGAGGGTGTAGGCGATCCTTATGCACCTTGGGCAAATGATAAAAACTCGCAATCTTAGGTGCTACTTCATAGAGAAATTTAAATTCTTCCATATTAAGGACATTTAGATTTTTTGCATCAGTTAAGAGTACAAGAAGCTCTTTTTTATATTTCTCTGTTGGATTAAATGTAAGAGGAAGATAGGTGTTTCTATCGTGTAATAAGCGAAATGCCTCTTTAAGGTAATCCTTCCTATTTTGTACAACAATCCCACCCCCCTTATCCGCTGCTCCTGAAAATAATATCTGTAGTGTTACTCAAGATTTTCAGGGCAGCCCTCTCTTCTTTCGATAAATTGTCCCTGCAATGAGGCATTTGATAATTAGGAATTTTAGAAAGGGATTCCATTTCTTGACATACCAGTTTGTTAAATTTTTTTATATATTCCGACTGGCTGTGTTGAGGATAAAAGATAGATTTCCTTTTTAGAGAACAATGTCTCACAGGGAAATCTTCATCCTCCTCATATGTTGATAAATCTGAAAGATTAAGACTCTCTAATTGACTAGTCTCTTTCTCTATCCCTTGCAAAATACTAATACATTCCTCATCTTCAATATTAGAAATAATTGGATCCAGTGATTGATCCAAATCATTCCTATGAAAATACCGTTTCAATGTAAGATTTCTGATGAACCGTTGTACATCAATGAAGAGATCAAAATAGTTTGGGGGGCTAGTGGGTGCAAAATTTAATCCTTTTATAAGGAGAGTCATTTCCTCTTTCAAGAAAGACCGATCTGATAAATTAAAAATTAATTTAGATCCCTGTTCTAATTCCACCTCTCTCTGTTTCTTTTTTCTTGTTTTTTCTCCTCCTCTACTTCCTCTATGTCTCTGTCTTCCAGGGGCCGTTTTGGGTTCCTCTGTTGAAGAGGTTCCTCTGTATGTATTTGCTTCATGTGTCCTCCCCCTGGAATTCTCCAAGGGGGCACCCCTAAAAAATTATGTTGATTATTGGTGTTCTTATTATTAGTGGAGTTGCTTCTTGCTCTATTGGGTGTATTCTTAGCACCCCAATTTTGTGCCTTAGGCTTTGCTCCCTGTTCCTGCCACCGTGGAGAGGCTGGTTGGTAGCTCAATTCATTAAATATATTACTAGTGGGGACTTGATAATCCTGTTGATCCTCCCTAGTAAATCTAGCATTAACCCTCTGAGGTCTATAAGGTTCATGTATATAAGGGTTCCCACCCCTGTTTTTATCAGAATAAGTGTCCGTTATGTAAGATCCAGAATGCCCTTGTGTACTATTAGAGTAGGAATTGGGCTCATAGTATTCCCTTAGTTGTTCTCCACTATAGTTAAAATGTTGATTCTTCAATAACAACCAGGGTTATAAGAATCAACATTTTAACTATAGTGGAGAACAACTAAGGGAATACTATGAGCCCAATTCCTACTCTATGGAAAGGCCCGGTAGATATCATACCCGAATTCATTACTCATATGAATAATATGTATAATTTAACATTTACTCATGAACTTTCAATTACATCAATATCTTTTTTAGATTTGACCCTTTTTTATGATGATATTAATAGACTAGTGGCAGTTAAAAATTATCATAAACCTACCGATAGAAGCGGTTTACTAAATGCCAATAGTGGCCATCTCAAACAGTGGAAAAACAACATCCCACTGGGACAATTCCAACGAATTAAACGTAATTGTACTTTTAATGATGACTACAATAGGGAGGCAGATGTTTTAACTAAAAAATTTTAGACAAACGGTATAATCCTGTTCTTTTAAATACAACTAAAAGTAAGGTGGATAGCATCAACAGATCAGATCTAGTTAATACTAAAAATAAGTCCCCATCTAAAACTGACGGTTTCACTGAAAAACCACCAAAATTTGTAACTAAATATAACAATCAGCATCACAAAATCAAGAATATTTTAACTAAACATTGGAAGGTCTTGAAACTAGATCCCATCCTGAATAATATTCTAGGGCCAAAACCTGATATAATTTATAGGAAGAATAGAGACATCAAAAACCACATTGCTCCCACTAAATTACGCCAACCAATCAAAGGTGCTTTACCAACTAGTGGATCACTAACCAGCTGGTGTGGAGGGCCGGTGGGTCTCTTTCCCTGTAAACACAAAGAATGCATTATGTGTCCTAGGATTTCAGTTAAAAATGCCTCCTTTGTAAATTATGACGGCAGTAGGATTTACAACTGTAAGCATAGATACACGTCATACCACATTTGTAGTATACCAATTATCCTGCAAATGTGGGAAAATTTATATAGGGCGTACGAAACGCAAAATTAAATATAGGCTTAGGGAACATATCCGAAATATAGAGGCAGGCTTTGAAAATCATAGTGTGTCACATCATTTCAAGTACTATCATAACCAAAATCCCGAAGATCTTTCAGTTAGTATAGTGGAATGGGTGCCTTTGGACAAATGGGACACCAATCGTCTTTTGAGATTAAGACGGAGAGAGACCTATTGGATCAAGACTCTAGATTGCCTTGATCCAAAGGGTCTGAATATAGAACTAGACATAGCGGCCTTTTTATGAATGCATTTAGTTCCTGTCAAACATATGAATATTGATCATGTGATGCAGTCTTCTTAAAACAAGAAATAATCACATGACCCACATTTTAAAAAAAATATATTTTATATAGTTTATATTTATACATATATGCAGATTTTATATTTATATTTGGTTTTTTTAGCATATGTTTTTTGCCATCTATATAGAGTTACTTATGGTGCTGTACATAGGAGTCTTTAATAGTTTAGGTTGTAGTTTATAGTGTCCATATAATGTTTATTCTAAATATATATGGTTTGGATGAATTTGTAGACAGGATAGTATTTGCATAGGATGGGAATATGAATTTTTATGATCATCATTTAGGTCATAGAGCATTACCTGCACACTGATATGGTTTTATTTATTTATCTATCTACTCAATATATATTTGTTTCCATTCATATTAGTAGTGTCTTTTAGCATTTAATGATGATTTATTTTTTGTACGTTCATAGTATTCATAATGTAATAATGGGATATTTATTTATTATCTTTTATTATTATTTTTTAGGATCTATATGTTGAAATGGCATTTTACATATATATATATATATATATATATATATATATATATATATATATATATATATATATATATATATATATGATACGAATTGTTTATTGTAGATTATAGCGTATAGGTAAGATCTGATTATTTCTTAGGATCCACATGTTGATATTGTATTGTGTATATGTGTGTATATATATATATATATATATATATATATATATATATACTGATATTAACTGTTAATCACTATTGTATAGGTATTAGATGATCAATTTGCATACCCGTAAGGTTTATATTTATTTATGTCTCCTTATATATGTATTCTATTTATATGGTTATAGGCATTTTTATTATAGTTTTATACATATTTTGCCCAGGTATGATACGATATTTTATACTTGTGTTTTATTATACATTTTATGCATATCTATTAGACTGTTTGGATAATCTAGAGTTGGGATTTTCATGCAAAGTACAATTAGTACGGTGATTATTTACCCCGGCATGTGTAGCACTTGGAGGATATCCGGTTGCTCATCAGTATATAAATCCCAACCCTAGTTGTATCTTTAGTTCTTGAGAAACTCCCGTCGAACGGGACGAAACGCGTAGAACGTAGCTTTCTGTACATTCTATTTTTCACCCAGTGAAGCCACCGTAGGTCCTCGTGTGCAGTGAGCTCAGCACTAGGGGTTATCCTATTGGTACTGAGCTGAGGGTGTGTGGAGGTGTGTCCCGGACGTGTGGCTGGAGGGATCGAAATACCCGCTGTTGCATACATTCAAATCGGACGTTTTAAACAACGAAAGGACATTTGAAGATTCACTACTTCACAGCGGGATCCTAGCCACAGGGACAACTTTAATTATGATGTGCCTGTTTTTATTTGAACTCTTGTGAGTACAATATTGTGTTGTACATGTCAGCTAAATAGGGGGTTAGAGATGTTGCATATTGTTTATAATGAGATATTCCAAATCCGTCCGGTCCTGGGCTCTTCCCTGCCGGCATGTCTGATTGCTTTTTTAATTTCTGCGTGTGTTATGGGTGACTACAATTGTTTTGCCTCATCTGGGTCTATAGTCGGGATTTTTTTGTCTTTTAGATACTCTTCAATTTCTGTCAAGTTGGTCTCCTTATCTAAGTTAGAGCTTGGTGCTGTGTTGGTTGCTTTTAGGTTGTATAACGAAGAGTTGTATCAGATATACTCTGGCTGTCTTTATGTTGCGTCTCATGTTTATCATATATATGTGCAATGTGTGATTGAAATTGTTTCCTTTTGAGAGCTTTGGCCAAGAGCGCGCCGGGTTTATTACCGAATTCAAAATATTGTTGTCGCAGGTGTAATTACCTCAGCTGTGTCTCCTTCAATTGGAGATTATGGAGTTCCTCTCTGACTTGTCTAAGTGAGTTTAGAATAGTGACCGACGCCGCATTCTTTTTATGTTCGGTTCCCAGTATGCTATTTGTGCTTTTAGTGAGTTGCTATATTGTCTACTCTGTTTGAGTTTTATCATGACCCCTCTCATGACTGCTTTGTGTGCCTCCCATATCAGTGATACTTTGGTCTGTCCTGTGTTAAGTCTAAAATAGTTTTTTAGCTCTCTGCCTTTTTCCAATTTGTGCAGGGGAATTTGTAGGAGATAGTTGTCCAATCGCCAAATGTAGGGAAGTATTGGTTTCTCGGGCCATATAAAGTCACATAGAACTGTTGAGTGGTCTGACCATGTTCGTGGCAATATCTCTGAGTGATAAACTTAGGATAGTGTGGCGGGATCTGTCATAATATAATCTATTCTAGAGTATGACTGATGTGGGTGTGAATAAAATGTAAAGTCATTATCTCTAGGATGTAATGATCTCCATGTATCATGGACTATAAGTTGTTGCAATTGGTGGTTAATAGATTTTATTACTCTCCTGGGCATGCTGGAGGAACTGCTTGTTGTGTCCATGGTAGGATTTAGCGGGTCGTTAAAGTCCCCACCCAGGAATATTGTTCCCTTGCTGAGTTCTAGTATTTTTTGTGTAACTGCCCTCAATGCTTTGTGGTGTTGCCGATTAGACATATATACATTTACTAATGTTATGAATCTATAATACAACAGGCCTGTTACAAGTATATACCTTCCCTCCCTATCTTTTTCCTCGTGTGTTAGTTGAAATTGAAGTGTGTTTTTGATCAGAATTCCCACTCCCCCCGTCTTGGTTGGTCTTGAGGACAAATATGCCCTTTGATATCTAGCATGTATTAGTTTGGGTTCTCTACCTTTCTTAAAATATGTCTCCTGGACAAAAATGATATCCCCCTCCTGTCTATGTAAATCCTTAAGTGCAGTGAAGCGTTTTTGGCGTTGATGGTTTTAAGACGTATCTTATGTGAGCGTGTTGTAGCGCCCTGACCAGGCATTGTAGATACCAGTGCTTTAGCATATTCGTATGAACCTATGTGCTTGGGTGTTTGGGTCAGTGAGGTAGGAAAGGATAAGAGGGGAGAAGTAGGTGTGTGGTGATATAGGTTGTCTGTAATTGCTAAGAAAGTTATAATTAGAGTTAGTGTGGCGGCGACCCACGTCCTTACACTTCCACCGGTGTATCTATATAGCGATTAGTTTAATATCATCGGCTCTCTAAAAGAGTATACAGAAGTCGTATACAATAATTGAGGGTAGTATCCCTTACCCCCCAGTGCTTGACAAATATGTTTAAAAATTAGGAGCCAGTAAGAATATTTAGGAGCCAAGCATATTTTTAGGAGCCAGACAGTTAGATTTGTATATAGATATATTGAGAATAACCCAAAATGTTAGGAGCCAGGGGTAAAATTCTTGGAGCCAGTGGCTCCCAGGCTCCTGGGTTTGTTGAGCCCTGCCTTACCCCCAGCCCGATACATTTGTAGTAAATATTCATTAGATGACAAGTGTGTGTTTTAATTTATAAGTTTTCCTCGTGCGTCCATATAATGATAACTTATCTGTTGGCATTTGTTTTGATAATGAGCTGCTAAGTTACTCCTCCTTGTGCCAGTAGCTTTTGCACGCATCCCATGAAGCATTTTGTGTTGTCTATGTTCCCTTCAGCTATGTTCAGAATAACCCATTTTGTAGTTAGTATAGGTAGTTTATGCTTAAGGTTGTTGTGTCATGCAAGTTGTCATGCTTATCTGCAGATGTGAGATTAGTCGATAGTTGTGATTGGTCTTGTAAATTAGTTCCTTAGCCCAGTGATTTGCAACCTTTCTTTTGCTGTGGCACACTTTTTTACATTACAAAATCCTGTGGCACACCACCATCCCAAAATTTTACAAAATCACACAATGTAGCCTAATACAGGATAGATATATATATATATATATATATATATATATATATATATATATATATATATATATATATATATATATATATATATATATATATATATATATATATATATATATCCGTCCAAAGTACAGTGTTACCCTCCTGTGGACATCTGCCTGGGTGCAGTCATGCAATGTATATTCCTGAACAAACGGATGCACTCTCAGGTCTTTTAGTGAAGAAAATAAACAATCTTTAATGGAACGTTTTCAGGGACTTCCTCCCCATCATCAGCATAAAACTTAAGTGCAACAAGCAAACATATATACAAAAATAAGGTGATTAGAAATGTCAAATACTTGTGTAACTTGATGTGATTTCAGTGAAGTGGCGCCAAACAGTGTGTGTGGAACGCATATCCTGCGTTCCACTGTGCAAACCGGAAGAACTGTGTCTAATTGTATATCCGGTTTTTGCTGTCAAAAAAATATATATAGTGACCTAAATATAGTGTTCCAACCGTGGCTAGAAACTATTATGTGTACATATACTGCATTTTATTTATTGCTGCGAGTTATGTTTATACCTCTCTTTTGCA
Organism: Bombina bombina; assembly: GCF_027579735.1. Classification (NCBI taxonomy): domain Eukaryota; kingdom Metazoa; phylum Chordata; class Amphibia; order Anura; family Bombinatoridae; genus Bombina; species Bombina bombina. Next base: position 743,650,585 of record NC_069504.1, on the reverse strand, counting down.
GCATGTGTCTCAATCTAGAGTGTTCCACTTTAGTGGATCTGTGCCCGTGTCCTTCAGTGTTAGTGTGCGTGCCCATATAGTGCACATTATCTGTTTTCCCACCACTTGGTAGTTATGTCTTACATGGGTGATTCCCGGTTTTATCCTGTGTGCAGCACCGCCGTTCGTTGTCCGGATTAGTATGGGGATCAGTTGTAACCGGATCTACTTGGCGGATTGTTCTATATGTTATGTTTAAAATAATCATATGCGTCCTTGGTTGGTATGGTAACCACCGGGTACTATTCCTCCTTAGCGTACTTGTTCTTTACGCTATATGTATATATATATATATATATATATATATATATATATATATATATATATATACACACACTGTACTGTGCTGTCATGCCTCCTACAAACTATACATGACATATTGACATTCACAAACAATCATAATGATTGTCTGTGAATGAATGTCAATGTCATGGTTGTAAATGATGCCTGATGAGCCTGTCACATACCTCCCAATTTTTCAAAATTTGAAAGAGGGACACCCCCGCACTGTTGTCAGTCTGCCGCGGCACACCTGAGGATCTCTCACGGCACACTAGTGTGCCACGGCACACTGGTTGAAAAGCACTGCCTTAGCACATCTTCCCGATGTCCTTATCATTCTTTACGTCTCAATGTGTGTCAGTATATATGTCTAGTTGATCGTGTTTTAGGAATCTGTGCCCCTCTTTGGGGGGTGAAGTAGTTATCAAGTTGTGTCTTGTAGTGGTAAGATGCACTATTCTAGTGTGCACGACCGTGCACATTGTATGTGACATTTTGTTTAACACATGATGCAAACCATTCCAAATTAGGACTTTTATATTATTTCTATACATGCAATAGTGCAAGCAGTGCCATACGTCGATATTGAACACAGAATACCCCAGACACCTTCCTATTACATTAGTCATCTGCAGTTCTGTGAGAATCTGTTCAGAGGGATTATTATCAAATGAAGTGTTGTGTATAGCTTCAGACGTTGGCTTTATTCCTGGCGCATTTACATGCTTTATTCTAACCTTTGTGGTGCAGCTTATATGTGTGATATTCTTATGAGTGCTTTCTGTTATCACAAAGTGCACAACGCTGGTTCTGCACCTTAGAGAACTATGAGTCAGTATATATCTTAATCTCATTAACAAGCTAAGCTATGCGGCATCAGCCAACAATATTTGCCCATCTCACCCACATTTTCGTATCATATAGTTATGCATGGAGCAACATAGCATCCACAAATTTACAAACTGATTTAACTGAATAACAATGACAAACAACAAAAAAATTTTGCATCAGAAACTGTACATCAACTTTACCCATGTGTTGTATGGTAGTCTTTTAGCCAAAGCCCTCTTCTGGAACTTGCAAAGAGAGGCGGTATACTTTTCATATTATGCCCTGAAAAGTAGGTGATGTCCAGTCCTAGACACAAATTTGACCTAAAGTCCCTTGCGTGGCTCCTCTCCCCTAATGGTGTTGCTGAAGGTGCTGGCTTGATCTCTTGGAGGTGTAACTTTTATTTGTAATGTCTCACAAAAAGTCTTCAGATCATCTGGAGTCCTGTATGTTGACTATTTGTCTCCTCTCGTGGCAGTTATGCTGACTAGGAAACCCCATCTATAGGGTATTTTTTCAGAACGTAGCACTGAAGTGACAAATTTTTGCAAATATTTGTATTGGTATCCCCACATGGGTAAACTGGGATTTCTCCAACATTGGTGTGTCCGGTCCACGGCGTCATCCTTACTTGTGGGAATATCTCTTCCCCAACAGGAAATGACAAAGAGTCCCAGCAAAAGCTGGCCATATAGTCCCTCCTAGGCTCCGCCCACCCCAGTCATTATCTTTGCCGTTGCACAGGCAACATCTCCACGGAGATGGTTAAGAGTATGTGGTGGTTTTCTTCCAAACGTTGTTTCCAACAAAAATATTAACCAGGAGATAGTTGTACCTTCTTTGTGTCCGAATCCAGTTTCAAAGAAGGAACGTTTGCTACACAATTTAGATGTAGTCCGTGCTCTAAAATTCTATTTAGAAGCTACAAAAGAGTTCAGACAAACATCTTCTCTGTTTGTCGTCTATTCTGGTAAAAGGAGAGGTCAAAAAGCGACTTCTACCTCTCTTTCCTTTTGGCTTAAAAGCATCATCCGATTGGCTTACGTACGAGACTGCCGGACGGCAGCCTCCTGAAAGAATCAAAGCTCACTCTACTAGGGCTGTGGCTTCCACATGGGCCTTCAAGAACGAGGCTTCTGTTGATCAGATATGTAAGGCAGCGACTTGGTCTTCACTGCACACTTTTGCCAAATTTTACAAATTTGATACTTTTGCTTCTTCGGAGGCTATTTTTGGGAGAAAGGTTTTGCAAGCCGTGGTGCCTTCCGTTTAGGTAACCTGATTTTCTCCCTCCCTTCATCCGTGTCCTAAAGCTTTGGTATTGGTTCCCACAAGTAAGGATGACGCTGTGGACCGGGCACACCAATGTTGGAGAAAACAGAATTTATGCTTACCTGATAAATTACTTTCTCCAACGGTGTGTCCGGTCCACGGCCCGCCCTGGTTTTTTAATCAGGTCTGATGAATTATTTTCTCTAACTACAGTCACCACGGCACCCTATAGTTTCTCCTGTTTTTTCCTCCTGTCCGTCGGTCGAATGACTGGGGTGGGCGGAGCCTAGGAGGGACTATATGGCCAGCTTTTGCTGGGACTCTTTGCCATTTCCTGTTGGGGAAGAGATATTCCCACAAGTAAGGATGACGCCGTGGACCGGACACACCGTTGGAGAAAGAAATTTATCAGGTAAGCATAAATTCTGTTTTTTGTCGAGATTGCCGCAGCATCTCCTCCTTGTCCTGGTGGTTCAAGAACTTCACTATAATATCTCTCAGGAGTGCTTTGGCCCAAGGTTTAGCTCTTAAGGCTCTCTGCGCCCTTTCTATAACAATGTCCGGGGAGGTGGTGTTCCCTTTAATTGTTCTGTATAAGTCTTTGCAGATATCCTGGAAGCGCATTTGGTAGAATGCTCTCAGGAACTCCTCTGATGCGGAGATTGTTTCTGCGACCTCTATTGTCAAGGTCTTCTATTTTTTCAACTAGGTTCTGGATAGTTTCTGCTTGGTTATACATAAGCTGTGACAAATGGTGTATATCTTGAGTAGTCGTGTTGTGGCTGCTCTCCAGCGTACCCACTTTCTGATCTATACGCCTGATGTCCCTTCATTTCCTGGAACATGTTTTTCATGTCTGCCATGGCCGTGTTTATGTACTCTTTTGAGGCCAAGAGCTTTAAGTCCTCTCTTGTAATTTCTGAGGATTGTATAGGGGGTGTGGGGACAGTGGGTGAGTTGGTAACTGTCTCTGTTGGGGCTATGTCTCTCCTTTTGCGTGCGTTGGCCCCTCTGCTGTTTTTAGATACTGGCTTAACATTGTTGGTTTAGGCTGCACGTCCACTTTTTTAAACTTTTTAGCTGGTATACCTCTTAGGAGAGCTATTTTTTTACTCTTTTGTCTCTGCCCTGTATATTGATGTGCGTAGTATTATTTCTCTTGTTAAGTGTATCAAGTCCACGGATCATCCATTACTTGTGGGATATTCTCCTTCCCAACAGGAAGTTGCAAGAGGATCACCCACAGCAGAGCTGCTATATAGCTCCTCCCCTCACTGCCATACCCAGTCATTCTCTTGCAACTCTCAACAAAGATGGACGTAGTAAGAGGGGAGTGGTGTATTATAGTTAGTTTTTTAACTTCAATCAAAAGTTTGTTATTTTTAAATGGTACCGGAGTGTACTGTTTCATCTCAGGCAGCATTAGAAGAAGAATCTGCCTGTGATTTCTATGATCTTAGCAGAAGTAACTAAGATCCACTGCCGTTCTCACATATTCTGACGAGTGAGGTAACTTCAGAGGGGGAATGGCGTGCAGGTTTTCCTGCAATAAGGTATGTGCAGTTAACATATTTCTAGGGATGGAATTTGCTAGAAAAATGCTGCTGATACCTGATTAATGTAAGTTAAGCCTTAAATGCAGTGATAGCGACTGGTATCAGGCTTATTAACAGAGATACATACTCTTATAAAAGTGTAATATAAAACGTTTGCTGGCATGTTTAATCGTTTTTATATATGCTTGGTGATAAAACTTATTGGGGCCTAGTTTTTTTCCACATGGCTGGCTTGATTTTTGCCTAGAAACAGTTTCCTGAGGCTTTTCACTGTTGTAATATGAGTGGGAAGGGCCTATTTTAGTGCTTTTCTGTGCAGATAAAAATACTGACAGACATTCAGCTTCCCTCTGCATGATACAGGACATCTCTGAAGGGCTCAAAAGGCTTCAAAGTCATGTTTGAGGATGGTAACAACCACAGTAGACTGTGGCAGTTGTTGTGACTGTGTTTAAAAAACGTTTTTGTCATTTATTATTCCGTTTTTTTTTATTAAGGGGTTAATCATCCATTTGCAAGTGGGTGCAATGCTCTGCTGACTTGTTACATACACTGTAAAAATTTTGTTAGTGTAACTGCCTTTTTTCATTGTTTCAAATTTTGTCAAAATGTGTTTCTCTTAAAGGCACAGTAACGTTTTTTATATTGCTTCAATGCTTATTAACTTGCTTTAAAGTGTTTTCCAAGCTTGCTAGTCTCATTGCTAGTCTGTACAAACATGTCTGAAACAGAGGATACTTGTTCATTATGTTTAAAAGCCATGGTGGAGCCCCATAGGAGAATGTGTACTAAATGTATTGATTTCACCTTAAACAGTAAAGATCAGTCTTTATCTATAAAAGAATTGTCACCAGAGGGGTCTGTCGAGGGGGAAGTTATGCCAACTAACTCTCCCCACGTGTCAGACCCTTCGCCTCCCGCTCAAGGGACGCATGCTAATATGGCGCCAAGTACATCAGGGACGCCCATAGCGATTACTTTGCAGGACATGCCTGCAATCATGAATAATACCCTGTCAGAGGTATTATCAAGATTGCCTGAATTGAGAGGCAAGCGCGATAGCTCTGGGGTTAGACGAGATACAGAGCGTGTAGATGCTGTAAGAGCCATGTCTGATACTGCGTCACAATATGCAGAACCTGAGGACGGAGAGCTTCAGTCTGTGGGTGACGTCTCTGAATCGGGGAGACCTGATTCAGAGATTTCTAATTTTAAATTTAAGCTTGAGAACCTCTGTGTATTGCTTGGGGAGGTATTAGCTGCTCTGAATGACTGACACAATTGCAGTGCCAGAGAAATTGTGTAGGCTGGATAAATACTATGCAGTGCCGGTGAGTACTGATGTTTTTCCAATACCTAAAAGGCTTACAGAAATTATTAGTAAGGAGTGGGATAGGCCCGGTGTGCCCTTTTCCCCACCTCCTATATTTAGAAAAATGTTTCCAATAGATGCCACTACACGGGACTTATGGCAGACTGTCCCTAAGGTGGAGGGAGCAGTTTCTACTTTAGCAAAGCGTACCACTATCCCGGTTGAGGACAGTTGTGCTTTTTCAGATCCAATGGATAAAAAATTAGAGGGTTACCTTAAGAAAATGTTGATTCAACAAGGTTTTATTTTACAGCCCCTTGCATGCATTGCGCCTGTCACCGCTGCGGCGGCATTCTGGTTTGAGGCCCTGGAAGAGGCCATCCATACAGCTCCATTGACTGAAATTGTTGACAAGCTTAGAACTCTTAAGCTAGCTAACTCATTTGTTTCTGATGCCATTGTTCATTTGACTAAACTAACGGCTAAGAATTCCGGATTCGCCATCCAGGCGCGTAGTGCGCTATGGCTCAAATCCTGGTCAGCTGATGTGACTTCAAAGTCTAAATTACTCAACATTCCTTTCAAGGGACAGACCTTATTCGGGCCTGGTTTGAAATAAATTATTGCTGACATTACTGGAGTTAAGGGTCATACCCTTCCTCAGGACAGGGCCAAATCAAAGGCCAAACAGTCTAATTTTCGTGCCTTTCGAAATTTCAAGGCAGGTGCAGCATCAACTTCCTCTGCTTCAAAACAAGAGGGAACTTTTGCTCAATCCAAGCAGGCCTGGAAACCTAACCAGTCCTGGAACAAGGGCAAGCAGGCCAGAAAGCCTGCTGCTGCCTCTAAGACAGCATGAAGGAGCGGCCCCCTATCCGACAACGGATCTAGTAGGGGGCAGACTCTCTCTCTTCGCCCAGGCGTGGGCAAGAGATGTTCAGGATCCCTGGGCGTTGGAGATCATATCTCAGGGATATCTTCTGGACTTCAAAGCTTCTCCTCCACAAGGGAGATTTCACCTTTCAAGATTATCTGCAAACCAGATAAAAAAAGAGGCATTCCTAAGCTGCGTACAAGATCTCCTTGTAATGGGAGTGATCCATCCAGTTCCGCGGACGGAACAAGGACAGGGTCCAAAAAAGAGGGAACCTTCAGACCAATTTTGGATTTAAAGATCCTAAACAAATTCCTCAGAGTTCCGTCATTCAAGATGGAAACTATTCGAACCATTTTACCCATGATCCAAGAAGGTCAGTACATGACCACAGTGGACTTAAAGGATGCCTACCTTCACATTCCGATCCACAAGAATCATCATCAGTTCCTGAGGTTTGCCTTTCTAGACAGGCATTACCAATTTGTAGCTCTTCCATTCGGGTTGGCTACAGCCCCAAGAATTTTTACAAAGGTTCTGGGCTCACTTCTGGCTGTCCTAAGTCCACGAGGCATAGCGGTGGCTCCTTACCTGGACGACATCCTGATACAGGCGTCAAGCTTTCAAATTGCCAAATCTCATGCAGAGATAGTTCTGGCATTCCTGAGGTCGCATGGGTGGAAAGTGAACGAAGAAAAGAGTTCTCTATCTCCTCTCACGAGGGTTTCCTTCCTAGGGACTCTAATAGATTCTGTAGAAATGAAAATTTACCTGACTGAGTCCAGGTTATCAAAACTTCTAAATGCTTGCCGTGTTCTTCACTCCATTCCGCGCACCACGGTGGCTCAGTGCATGGAAGTAATCGGCTTAATAGTAGCGGCGATGGACATAGTGCCATTCGCGCGTCTGCATCTCAGACCGCTGCAATTATGCATGCTCAGTCAGTGGCATGGGGATTACACAGATTTGTCCCCTCTACTAAATCTGGATCAGGAAACCAGAGATTCTCTTCTCTGGTGGTTATCTCGGACCCATCCAAGGGTATAACCTTTTGCAGACCAGATTGGTCAATTGTAACAACAGATGCCAGCCTTCTAGGTTGGGGTGCAGTCTGGAACTCCCTGAAGGCTCAGGGTTCATGGACTCAGGAGGAGAAACTCCTCCCAATAAATATTCTGGAGTTAAGAGCAATATTCAATGCTCTTCTGGCTTGGCCTCAGCTAGCAACACTGAGGTTTATCAGATTTCAGTTGGACAACATCACGACTGTGGCTTACATCAACCATCAAGGGGGAACCAGGAGTTCCCTAGCGATGTCAGAAGTCTCCAAGATAATTAGCTGGGCAGAGACTCACTCTTGCCACCTGTCAGCGATCCATATCCCAGGTGTAGAGAACTGGGAGGCGGATTTTCTAAGTCAGACTTTTCATCCGGGGGAATGGGAATTCCATCCGGAGGTGTTTGCTCAATTGGTTCTCCGTTGGGGCAAACCAAAATTGGATCTCATGGCGTCTCACCAGAACGCCAAGCTTCCTTGTTACGGGTCCAGGGACCCAGAAGCGGCACTGATAGATGCTCTAGCAGCGCCTTGGTTCTTCAACCTGGCTTATGTGTTTCCACCGTTTCCTCTGCTCCCTCGTCTGATTGCAAAATCAAACAGGAAAGAGCATCAGTGATATTGATAGCGCCTGCGTGGCCACGCAGGACCTGGTATGCAGACCTAGTGGACATGTCATCCTTTCCACCATGGACTCTGCCTCTGCCTCTGAGACAAGACCTTCTAATACAAGACCTTCTAATACAAGGTCCTTTCAATCATCCGAATCTACTTTCTCTGAGACTGACTGCATGGAGATTGAACGCTTGATCCTATCAAAGTGTGGCTTCTCCGAGTCAGTAATTGATACCTTAATACAGGCACGAAAGCCTGTCACCAGGAAAGTTTACCACAAGATATGGCGTAAATATCTTCATTGGTGTGAATTCAAGAATTACTCATGGAGTTGGGTTAGGATTCCTAGGATATTGTCCTTCCTCCAAGAGGGTTTGGACAAAGGATTATCAGCTAGTTCTTTAAAGGGACAGATTTCTGCTCTGTCTATTCTTTTACACAAGCGTCTGGAAGAAGTTCCAGACGTTCAGGCATTTTGTCAGGCTTTAGTTAGAATTAAGCCTGTGTTTAAACCTGTTGCTCCTCCATGGAGCTTAAACTTGGTTCTTAAGGTTCTTCAAGGGGTTCCGTTTGAACCCCTTCATTCTATTGATATCAAACTTCTTTCATGGAAAGTTCTTTTTCTGATGGCTATTTCCTCGGCTCGAAGAGTCTCGGAGTTATCTGCCTTACATTGTGATTCTCCTTATCTGATCTTTCATTCAGATAAAGTTGTTCTGCATACAAAACCTGGGTTTTTACCTAAGGTGGTTTCTAACAAGAATATCAATCAAGAGATTGTTGTTCCATCATTATGTCCTAATCCTTCTTCAAAAAGGAACGTCTTTTGCATAATCTAGACGTAGTCCGTGCCTTGAAGTTTTACTTACAGGCTACTAAAGATTTTCGCCAAACATCTAACCTGTTTGTTGTTTACTCTGGACAGAGGAGAGGTCAGAAGGCCTCGGCAACCTCTCTTTCTTTTTGGCTTCGGAGTATAATCCGTTTAGCCTATGAGACTGCTGGACAGCAGCCTCCTGAAAGGATTACAGCTCATTCTACTAGAGCTGTGGCTTCCACCTGGGCCTTTAAAAATGAGGCCTCTGTTGAACAGATTTGCAAGGTTGCAACTTGGTCTTTGCTTCATACTTTTTCCAAATTTTCCAAATTTGCTTCTTTTGCTTCTTCGGAGGCTGTTTTTGGGAGAGAGGTTCTACAGGCAGTGGTTCCTTCCGCTTAATCCTGCCTTGTCCCTCCCATCATCCGTGTACTTTAGCTTTGGTATTGGTATCCCACAAGTAATGGATGATCCGTGGACTGGATACACTTAACAAGAGAAAACATAATTTATGCTTACCTGATAAATTTATTTCTCTTGTGTATCCAGTCCACGGCCCGCCCTGTCCTTTTCAGGCAGGTCTAAATTTTAATTAAACTACAGTCACCACTGCACCCTAGGGTTTCTCCTTTCTCGGCTTGTTTCGGTCGAATGACTGGGTATGGCAGTGAGGGCAGGAGCTATATAGCAGCTCTGCTGTGGGTGATCCTCTTGCAACTTCCTGTTGGGAAGGAGAATATCCCACAAGTAATGGATGATCCGTGGACTGGATACACTACAAGAGAAATAAATTTATCAGGTAAGCATAAATTATGTTTTTTCTGTAGGCGTGCCTATTTTGTAGCTATATGCTGTGTATGGTGATTAATTTCTCCCACGCTTCTCAGTACCACTGCCTTTTTGTCCCCTTTATGTGTGTGTGTGTGTTTTTTCCCCTCTGATGCAGTATGTGTGTCTTGTAATACGGCCCCTTTATTTGAGACTGCAGTATTTCTTTGGCCTAGTTGTTATGCCTGTGGGTGCTTAATTGATAGTTCCCCTATGCCAGGACCTATCTGTATTGCGCTTATTATCTGGTGTCTCCGTTATAATTTTCTTTCTTGGCTGAATCACTTTATCCCCCTGTCCCCTTTGCACACTTTGTTTAATTTTCCTCACCCTCCTGCTCTTTTATAGTGGCTTGACTTTACCTCTCAAGGCCGTCTGCTACGGAGTGTGAGTCTTCCTTAACTGGCCACCTGGCTTTGTCTATTGCACCAGTGCAGGAGCCGTTATCTAGCATCGCCTCCGCGTGTTCCCCCTACGAGCTCTGCAGTGAGGTGCCACCTCTGCTCAATAGGTGCTCTCGCAGGCTGGGCCGTCTTCCGTTCCTGGTCTGTTGGCAATGTGATGGAAGCTTCGGACCCAATTCTTTATGTGCCCTCTCGTCTGCTGAACTTGTTAGCACCTTTATGTGGACTTATACACCCGTTCCATGCTAGTGTACCATCGGGCTGGGAGATCAGGGTCTAGGAGCTATTCTATGCTTCGGCCATCTTGCCTGGCCAAGCTCCGCCCCCATATTAATATACTTTTTTTACCTCTGTGATTAACTTGTATCTAAGCATCTACTGACAGCCCCCTGATCACATGACATTTTATTTATTATCTATTGACTTTCATTTTAGCCAATTAGTGCAATGTCTGCCACAAGCCACGGGGTTGATCACAATGTTATCTATATGGCTGACATGAACTAGCTCTCCCCTGTTGTGAAAAGCAAATTAAAAAGCATGTGATAAAAGGTGGCCTTCAAGGGCTTAGAAATTATCATATCAACCTTCCTAGGTTTAGCTTTCCGATAAGAACACCAAGAGAACAAAGCAAAATTGGTGATAAAAGTAAATTGAAAAGTTGTTTAAATATTTGAAACATGAGTGTTTTTTGGACTTCACTGTCCCTTTAATGGCTCATGGACTCTCACCACCTTATGAAAGAAAACATCATTTATGCTTACCTGTTAAATTACTTTCTTTCGTAGTGGTGAGAGACCCGTCAGGTTTTATTTCTTCTGACATTAGTTCAAGTTTGCACCATGCTTGGTATATTTCTGTTCTGGTACATGGAAGGGGAGTGATTAAAAGTTCTTGGTATGTTGGGTATCTTTCTCCTTTTCCTATTGGCCAGATGTTGAATTACCAAACATAATATCTTGTGGACTCACCAACAGGAAAGAGAGGAATTTATCAGGTAAGCATAAATCGTTATCCTAATGACACTAAAACTAGCTTGATATAAGTAGCATTTGTCTATAATGCAAATTGATCAAGTCAGTGGGAGTGTGTGTCTATCCTAATGTCATGTAACTTAGTAATTCTGCCAAAAATCTATATATAGTAATTTTTTACTTTTTTTTTTGCTGCATTTACAGTGTCACATAATTGCTTCCCTTTCTTTACACAGCTCAAAACCACCATTTATCAAAGGCAGAGGCAACCCTGGCCGAGGGAGAAAACGCAAATATTCTTCATGTACATCATCCTCAGAAGACGATGGCAGGAGCTCTGAGACCTCTCGAGGTCAAGCTGTCCCTTTCAACAAAAAGACAAAGGGTCTCATCGACGGGCTGACCAAATTCTTCACTCCATCCCCAGATGGGCGCAAAGCACGAGCAGAGGCATTGGATTATTCTTTACAGCGCTCAAGAAAAAGGGGGCCACGAAAATCTGAACAAGTGGACTGGGGTGAGAAATGGATGACCAAGATTAAATACAAAGTGTTAGATTTCTTTGGTTCACCTGGGAAAGTTGTCACAAATGCTTCTTTCTCCAACATAGGTGTGTCCGGTCCACGGCGTCATCCTTACTTGTGGGATATTCTCTTCCCCAACAGGAAATGGCAAAGAGCCCAGCAAAGCTGGTCACACGATCCCTCCTAGGCTCCGCCTACCCCAGTCATTCTCTTTGCCGTTGTACAGGCAACATCTCCACGGAGATGGCTTAGAGTTTTTTAGTGTTTAACTGTAGTTTTTCATTATTCAATCAAGAGTTTGTTATTTTCAAATAGTGCTGGTACGTACTATTTACTCAGAAACAGAAAAGAGATGAAGAATTCTGTTTGTATGAGGAAAATGATTTTAGCAACCGTAACTAAAATCCATGGCTGTTCCACACAGGACTGTTGAGAGCAATTAACTTCAGTTGGGGGAACAGTGTGCAGTCTCTTACTGCTTGAGGTATGACACATTCTAACAAGACGATGTAATGCTGGAAGCTGTCATTTTCCCTATGGGATCCGGTAAGCCATGTTTATTACGATTGTAAATAAGGGCTTCACAAGGGCTTATTTAAACTGTAGACTTTTTCTGGGCTAAATCGATTGATTATTAACACATATTTAGCCTTGAGGAATCATTTTATATGGGTATTTTGATATAATAATATCGGCAGGCACTGTTTTAGACACCTTATTCTTTAGGGGCTTTCCCAAAGCATAGGCAGAGTCTCATTTTCGCGCCGGTGTTGCGCACTTGTTTTTGAGAGGCATGGCATGCAGTCGCATGTGAGAGGAGCTCTGATACTTATAAAAGACTTCTGAAGGCGTCATTTGGTATCGTATTCCCCTTTGGGTTTGGTTGGGTCTCAGCAAAGCAGATACCAGGGACTGTAAAGGGGTTTAAAGCTTAAAACGGCTCCGGTTCCGTTATTTTAAGGGTTAAAGCTTCCAAAATTGGTGTGCAATATTTTCAAAGCTTTAAGACGCTGTGGTGAAAATTTGGTGAATTTTGAACAATTCCTTAATGTTTTTTCGCAATTGCAGTAATAAAGTGTGTTCAGTTTAAAATTTAAAGTGACAGTAACGGTTTTATTTTAAAACGTTTTTTGTACTTTCTGTTCAAGTTTATGCCTGTTTAACATGTCTGAACTACCAGATAGACTGTGTTCTGAATGTGGGGAAGCCAGAATTCCTATTCATTTAAATAAATGTGATTTATGTGATAATGACAATGATGCCCAAGATGATTCCTCAAGTGAGGGGAGTAAGCATGGTACTGCATCATTCCCTCCTTCGTCTACACGAGTCTTGCCCACTCAGGAGGCCCCTAGTACATCTAGCGCGCCAATACTCCTTACTATGCAACAATTAACGGCTGTAATGGATAATTCTGTCAAAAACATTTTAGCCAAAATGAACCCTTGTCAGCGTAAGCGTGGCTGCTCTGTTTTAGTTACTGAAGAGCATGACGACGCTGATATTAATATCTCTGAAGGGCCCCTAACCCAATCTGAGGGGGCCAGGGAGGTTTTGTCTGAGGGAGAAATTACTGATTTAGGGAACATTTCTCAGCAGGCTGAATCTGATGTGATTACATTTAAATTTAAATTGGAACATCTCCGCATTTTGCTTAAGGAGGTATTATCCACTCTGGATGATTGTGAAAATTTAGTCATCCCAGAGAAACTATGTAAAATGGACAAGTTCCTAGAGGTGCCGGGGCTCCCAGAAGCTTTTCCTATACCCAAGCGGGTGGCGGACATTGTTAATAAAGAATGGGAAAGGCCCGGTATTCCTTTCGTCCCTCCCCCCATATTTAAAAAATTGTTTCCTATGGTCGACCCCAGAAAGGACTTATGGCAGTCAGTCCCCAAGGTCGAGGGAGCGGTTTCTACTTTAAACAAACGCACCACTATTCCCATAGAGGATAGTTGTGCTTTCAAAGATCCTATGGATAAAAAATTAGAAGGTTTGCTTAAAAAGATGTTTGTTCAGCAGGGTTACCTTCTACAACCCATTTCATGCATTGTCCCTGTCACTACTGCCGCATATTTCTGGTTTGATGAACTGCTTAAGGTGCTCGATAGTGACTCTCCTCCTTATGAGGAGATTATGGACAGAATCAATGCTCTCAAATTGGCTAATTCTTTCACTCTAGACGCCTCTTTGCAATTGGCTAAGTTAGCGGCTAAGAACTCTGGGTTTGCTATTGTGGCGCGCAGAGCGCTTTGGTTGAAATCTTGGTCGGCTGATGCGTCTTCCAAGAACAAGCTACTAAACATTCCTTTCAAGGGGAAAACGTTGTTTGGTCCTGACTTGAAAGAGATTATCTCTGATATCACTGGGGGTAAGGGCCACGCCCTTCCTCAGGATCGGCCTTTCAAGGCAAAAAATAGACCTAATTTTCGTCCCTTTCGTAAAAACGGACCAGCCCAAGGTGCTACGTCCTCTAAGCAAGAGGGTAATACTTCTCAGGCCAAGCCAGCTTGGAGACCAATGCAAGGCTGGAACAAGGGAAAGCAGGCCAAGAAACCTGCCACTGCTACCAAGACAGCATGAAATATTGGCCCCCGTTCCGGGACCGGATCTGGTGGGGGGCAGACTCTCTCTCTTCGCTCAGGCTTGGGCAAGAGATGTTCTGGATCCTTGGGCGCTAGAAATAGTCTCCCAGGGTTATCTTCTGGAATTCAAGGGACTTCCCCCAAGGGGGAGGTTCCACAGGTCGCAGTTGTCTTCAGACCACATAAAAAGACAGGCGTTCTTACATTGTGTAGAAGACCTGTTAAAAATGGGAGTGATTCATCCTGTTCCATTAAGAGAACAGGGGATGGGGTTCTACTCCAATCTGTTCATAGTTCCCAAAAAAGAGGGAACGTTCAGACCAATCCTAGATCTCAAGATCTTAAACAAATTTCTCAAGGTCCCATCGTTCAAGATGGAAACCATTCGAACTATCCTTCCTTCCATCCAGGAAGGTCAATTCATGACCACGGTGGATTTAAAGGATGCGTATCTACATATTCCTATCCACAAGGAACATCATCGGTTCCTAAGGTTTGCATTCCTGGACAAACATTACCAGTTCGTGGCGCTTCCTTTCGGATTAGCCACTGCTCCAAGGATTTTCACAAAGGTACTAGGGTCCCTTCTAGCGGTGCTAAGACCAAGGGGCATTGCAGTAGTACCTTACCTGGACGACATTCTGATTCAAGCGTCGTCCCTTCCTCAAGCAAAGGCTCACACGGACATTGTCCTGGCCTTTCTCAGATCTCACGGCTGGAAAGTGAACGTGGAAAAGAGTTCTCTATCCCCGTCAACAAGGGTTCCCTTCTTGGGAACAATTATAGACTCCTTAGAAATGAGGATCTTTCTAACAGAGGCCAGAAAAACAAAGCTTCTGGACTCTTGTCGGATACTTCATTCCGTTCCTCTTCCTTCCATAGCTCAGTGCATGGAAGTGATCGGGTTGATGGTGGCGGCGATGGACATAGTTCCTTTTGCGCGCATTCATCTAAGACCATTACAACTGTGCATGCTCAGTCAGTGGAATGGGGACTATACAGACTTGTCTCCGAAGATACAAGTAAATCAGAAGACCAGAGACTCACTCCGTTGGTGGCTGTCCCTGGACAATCTGTCTCAAGGGATGATGTTCCACAGACCAGAGTGGGTCATTGTCACGACCGACGCCAGTCCGATAGGCTGGGGCGCGGTCTGGGGATCCCTGAAAGCTCAGGGTCTTTGGTCTCGGGAAGAATCTCTTCTACCGATAAATATTCTGGAACTGAGAGCGATATTCAATGCTCTCCAGGCCTGGCCCCAGCTTGCGAGGACCAGGTTCATACGGTTTCAATCAGACAACATGACGACTGTTGCGTACATCAACCATCAGGGGGGAACAAGGAGTTCCCTAGCGATGGAAGAAGTAACCAAAATAATTCTTTGGGCGGAGTCTCACTCCTGCCACCTGTCTGCTATCCACATCCCAGGAGTGGAAAATTGGGAAGCGGATTTTCTGAGTCGGCAGACATTGCATCCGGGGGAGTGGGAACTCCATCCGGAAATCTTTGCCCAAGTCACTCACCTGTGGGGCATTCCAGACATGGATCTGATGGCCTCTCGTCAGAACTTCAAAGTTCCTTGCTACGGGGCCAGATCCAGGGATCCCAAGGCGGCTCTAGTGGATGCACTAGTAGCACCTTGGACCTTCAAACTAGCTTATGTGTTCCCGTCATTTCCTCTCATCCCCAGGCTGATAGCCAGGATCAAGCAGGAGAGGGCGTCGGTGATCTTGATAGCTCCTGCGTGGCCACGCAGGACTTGGTATGCAGATCTGGTGAATATGTCATCGGCTCCACCTTGGAAGCTACCTTTGAGACGAGACCTTCTTGTTCAGGGTCCGTTCGAACATCCGAATCTGGTTTCACTCCAGCTGACTGCTTGGAGATTGAACGCTTGATTTTATCGAAGCGAGGATTCTCAGATTCTGTTATCGATACTCTTGTTCAGGCCAGAAAGCCTGTGACTAGAAAGATTTACCACAAAATTTGGAAAAAATATATCTGTTGGTGTGAATCTAAAGGATTCCCTTGGGACAAGGTTAAGATTCCTAGGATTCTATCCTTCCTTCAAGAAGGATTGGAAAAAGGATTATCTGCAAGTTCCCTGAAGGGACAGATTTCTGCCTTGTCGGTATTACTTCACAAAAAGCTGGCAGCTGTGCCAGATGTTCAAGCCTTTGTTCAGGCTCTGGTTAGAATCAAGCCTGTTTACAAACCTTTGACTCCTCCTTGGAGTCTCAATTTAGTTCTTTCAGTTCTTCAGGGGGTTCCGTTTGAACCCTTACATTCCGTTGATATTAAGTTATTATCTTGGAAAGTTTTGTTTTTAGTTGCGATTTCTTCTGCTAGAAGAGTCTCAGAATTATCTGCTCTGCAGTGTTCTCCTCCTTATCTGGTGTTCCATGCAGATAAGGTGGTTTTACGTACTAAACCTGGTTTTCTTCCAAAAGTTGTTTCTAACAAAAACATTAACCAGGAGATTATCGTACCTTCTCTGTGTCCAAAACCAGTTTCAAAGAAGGAACGTTTGTTGCACAATTTGGATGTTGTTCGCGCTCTAAAATTCTATTTAGATGCTACAAAGGATTTTAGACAAACATCTTCCTTGTTTGTTGTTTATTCAGGTAAAAGGAGAGGTCAAAAAGCAACTTCTACCTCTCTCTCTTTTTGGATTAAAAGCATCATCAGATTGGCTTACGAGACTGCCGGAAGGCAGCCTCCCGAAAGAATCACAGCTCATTCCACTAGGGCTGTGGCTTCCACATGGGCCTTCAAGAACGAGGCTTCTGTTGATCAGATATGTAGGGCAGCGACTTGGTCTTCACTGCACACTTTTACCAAATTTTACAAGTTTGATACTTTTGCTTCTTCTGAGGCTATTTTTGGGAGAAAGGTTTTGCAAGCCGTGGTGCCTTCCATTTAGGTGACCTGATTTGCTCCCTCCCTTCATCCGTGTCCTAAAGCTTTGGTATTGGTTCCCACAAGTAAGGATGACGCCGTGGACCGGACACACCTATGTTGGAGAAAACAGAATTTATGTTTACCTGATAAATTTCTTTCTCCAACGGTGTGTCCGGTCCACGGCCCGCCCTGGTTTTTTTAATCAGGTCTGATATTTTATTTTCTTTAACTACAGTCACCACGGTACCATATGGTTTCTCCTATGCAAATATTCCTCCTTAACGTCGGTCGAATGACTGGGGTAGGCGGAGCCTAGGAGGGATCGTGTGACCAGCTTTGCTGGGCTCTTTGCCATTTCCTGTTGGGGAAGAGAATATCCCACAAGTAAGGATGACGCCGTGGACCGGACACACCGTTGGAGAAAGAAATTTATCAGGTAAACATAAATTCTGTTTTTGCTTCCTTATCATATACCCACATTATGCCCTTTTATTTTTATTATTACAGGTAAGGTTTGTTGACACACACAGTTTAGCTTTTGATATGCATATTTCCAAACTGGGACAAAAATTGCCCGCTTTATTTTGTACAGTTGGGAACCCAGTTTTTGAAACCACTTATAGAACAAATTACAAGAATTTTGTGAACAAAAAGTTTTAAAACTTTGCTTACAAAGATATTTTGCATCATGCTTATATTGCTTAAAGTGATGGTAAATCCTAGCATCTGTGAAAAGCTAGGATTTACCATTCGAACAAATAAAGGGGACTTTTAGTCATGAAGTATAGAATACTTCATACTGAATTTCCTTTGTTTGAAGTGTTCGCCGCACTGAGCTGCTCAGGCAGCCCACTGCAGAACGCTATTTTGCTGAGAGGTGACGTTTCCACCTCTTGGCAAATAGCCATGCGGGCCAGCCGGCGCCAAACCGGATAGCCAGTGCAGCTCAGTGCGGTGAACAGTTAAAACAAAGGAACTTCATTCTAGTGTTCTGCCATGGGCTTGCGGCAAATGCTTTTAACAAATGAAGGAACTTTCAGCATGAAATATTTTATCCCCTTAAGGACAAGGCCATTTTTCAATTTCTTATCCTTAAGGACCAGGGCTATTTTTACATTTCTGCTGTGTTTGTATTTAGCTGTAATTTTCCTCTTACTCATTTAATGTATCCACACATTATATACCGTTTTCTTGCCATTAAATGGACTTTCTAAATAAAACATTATTTTCATCATATCTTATAATTAACTATAAATTATTTTTTTATAAAATGAGGAAAAAATGGAAAAAAACACACTTTCTTTTGCAAGATGTACCGAGTCCACGGTTTCATCCTTACTTGTGGGATATTATCCTTCCTAACAGGAAGTGGCAAAGAGAGCACCCACAGCAGAGCTGTCTATATAGCTCCCCCCTTAACTCCACCCCCCAGTCATTTTTTTTGCCGGCTCTAAGCAGGAAGGGTAAAGTGAAAGAGGTGAAAAACTATTAGTTTTTATTTTCTTCAAGCAAGAGTTTATTTTTAAATGGTTCCGGTGTGTACTATTTACTCTCAGGCAGGAGATGGATGAAGATTTCTGCCTAGAGGATGATGATCTTAGCATTTGTAACTAAGATCCAATGCTGTTCCCACAGAGGCTGAGGAGTACAGGAAACTTCAGTGTGAGGATCGGTTTCATGCTATACAGCAATGAGGTATGTTCAGTCATTTTTTCTGGAGAGACTGTGATATTTAAGAAAGGCTGACATTATCCCCATGAGGGTAAGGGTAAGCAGTAATCCTAGACTTATAGTGGCATTACTAAGCTTGCATAAAGGGCTAAACTTTTGGTTGACACTCAGTTTGAATGATATTAACAAACGGTTGTGTGTGCTGGGAGTGCTGTTAATAAACTTTTGAGGGACAACTGTATTGAGGGTACACTTGGCTTTTTGGGGTTTTAGAACCAACATGGCTGGTAAAAACTCTTGGTGTGTTTCTTTGGAGGCCTTAGTAACATCTAGTGAGAAGGGCGGCGCCTAATTTTGCGCCTCAGTTGCGCAGTTTTCTTCTCTTGACAAGCAGCAAGCTACAACACCGGAGGGTCCTGGTGAACTTTTTGGGCCAAAACAAAGCTTTATCCCCACATTAACAATCCCTAAGGGCATGTAGGCGCCACAGCAGAGCTGTGGCAAGGTGCAGACAGGGTTTTTTCTGGTTTTTGGCACTTTGTCAATCCGGTTTCCATAGTTAGGGGTTAAATGTTTCATTTGCTTGTGATGCAATCTTACTAAAGCTTATTGAATCTGCTGTAAAAATGTCGAAATGTTTGAGGTATTTTTAAGCATATTTTGCAGATTGTGTATGCCTTTTCTTTCATGTAATTAGCAAGAGTCCATGAGCTAGTGACGTATGGGATATACATTCCTACCAGGAGGGGCAAAGTTTCCCAAACCTCAAAATGCCTATAAATACACCCCTCACCACACCCACAATTCAGTTTTACAAACTTTGCCTCCGATGGAGGTGGTGAAGTAAGTTTGTGCTAGATTCTACGTTGATATGCGCTCCGCAGCAAGTTGGAGCCCGGTTTTCCTCTCAGCGTGCAGTGAATGTCAGAGGGATGTGAGGAGAGTATTGCCTATTTGAATGCAGTGATCTCCTTCTACGGGGTCTATTTCATAGGTTCTCTGTTATCGGTCGTAGAGATTCATCTCTTACCTCCCTTTTAAGATCGACGATATACTCTTATATATACCATTACCTCTGCTGATTCTCGTTTCAGTACTGGTTTGGCTTTCTACAAACATGTAGATGAGTGTCCTGGGGTAAGTAAATCTTATTTTCTGTGACACTCTAAGCTATGGTTGGGCACTTTGTTTATAAAGTTCTAAATATATGTATTCAAACATTTATTTGCCTTGACTCAGAATGTTCAACTTTCCTTATTTTTCAGACAGTCAGTTTCATATTTGGGATTATGCATTTAAATTATTCATTTTTTCTTACCTTCAAAAATTTGACTCTTTTTTCCCTGTGGGCTGTTAGGCTTGCGGGGGCTGAAAATGCTTCATTTTATTGCGTCATTCTTCGCGCAGACTTTTTTGGCACAAAAATTCTTTTCCGTTTCCGGCGTCATACGTGTCGCCGGAAGTTGCGTCATTTTTTGACGTTATTTTGCGCCAAAAATGTCGGCGTTCCGGATGTGGCGTCATTTTCTCCAACATAGGTGTGTCCGGTCCACGGCGTCATCCTTACTTGTGGGATATTCTCTTCCCCAACAGGAAATGGCAAAGAGCCCAGCAAAGCTGGTCACATGATCCCTCCTAGGCTCCGCCTACCCCAGTCATTCTCTTTGCCGTTGTACAGGCAACATCTCCACGGAGATGGCTTAGAGTTTTTTAGTGTTTAACTGTAGTTTTTATTATTCAATCAAGAGTTTGTTATTTTAAAATAGTGCTGGTATGTACTATTTACTCTGAAACAGAAAAGGGATGAAGATTTCTGTTTGTATGAGGAAAATGATTTTAGCAACCGTTACTAAAATCCATGGCTGTTCCACACAGGACTGTTGAGAGGAATTAACTTCAGTTGGGGGAACAGTGAGCAGTCTTTTGCTGCTTGAGGTATGACACATTCTAACAAGACGATGTAATGCTGGAAGCTGTCATTTTCCCTATGGGATCCGGTAAGCCATTTTTATTCAGACAGTAAATAAGGGCTTCACAAGGGCTTATTAAGACTGTAGACATTTTCTGGGCTAAATCGATCATATTTACACATATTTAGCCTTGAGGAATCATTTAATCTGGGTATTTTTTGTAAAATAATATCGGCAGGCACTGTTTTAGACACCTTATTCTATAGGGGCTTTCCCTAATCATAGTCAGAGCCTCATTTTCGCGCCGGTATGGCGCACTTGTTTTTGAGAACAGCATGACATGCAGCTGCATGTGTGTGGAGCTCTGATACATAGAAAAGTCTTTCTGAAGGCATCATTTGGTATCGTATTCCCCTTTGGGCTTGGTTGGGTCTCAGCAAAGCAGATTCCAGGGACTGTAAAGGGTTTAAATATAAAAACGGCTCCGGTTCCGTTATTTTAAGGGTTAAAGCTTCCAAATTTGGTGTGCAATAATTTTAAGGCTTTAAGACACTGTGGTGAAATTTTGGTGAATTTTGAACAATTCCTTCATACTTTTTCGCAATTGCAGTAATAAAGTGTGTTCAGTTTAAAATTTAAAGTGACAGTAACGGTTTTATTTTAAAACGTTTTTTGTGCTTTATCAAGTTTATGCCTGTTTAACATGTCTGAACTACCAGATAGATTGTGTTCTGACTGTGGGGAAGCCAAGGTTTCTTCTCATTTAAATAGATGTGATTTATGTCATAAAAAATTTAGTAAAAATGATGCCCAAGATGATTCCTCAAGTGAGGGGAGTAAGCATGGTACTGCATCATCCCCTCCTTCGTCTACACCAGTCTTGCCCATACAGGAGGCCCCTAGTACATCTAGCGCGCCAATACTCCTTACTATGCAACAATTAACGGCTGTAATGGATAATTCTATCAAAAACATTTTAGCCAATATGCCCACTTATCAGCGAAAGCGCGACTGCTCTGTTTTAGAAAATACTGAAGAGCATGAGGACGCTGATGATATTGTTTCTGTAGGGCCCCTACACCAGTCTGAGGGGGCCAGGGAGGTTTTGTCTGAGGGAGAAATTTCAGATTCAGGAAAAATTTCTCAACAAGCTGAACCTGATGTGATTACTTTTAAATTTAAGTTGGAACATCTCCGCGCTCTGCTTAAGGAGGTGTTATCCAATTTGGATGATTGTGATTATCTGGTCATTCCAGAAACACTATGTAAAATGGACAAGTTCCTAGAGGCCCCGGGGCCCCCCGAAGCTTTTCCTATACCCAAGCGGGTGGCGTACATTGTTAATAAAGAATGGGACAGGCCCGGTATACCTTTCGTACCTCCCCCCATATTTAAAAAATTGTTTCCTATAGTCGACCCCAGAAAGGACTTATGGCAGACAGTCCCCAAGGTCGAGGGGGCGGTTTCTACTCTAAACAAGCGCACCACTATACCCATAGAAGATAGTTGTGCTTTCCAAGATCCTATGGATAAAAAATTAGAAGGTTTGCTAAAAAAGATGTTTGGTCAGCAAGGTTACCTTCTACAACCAATTGCATGCATTGTCCCTGTCACTACAGCCGCGTGTTTCTGGTTCGATGAGCTAGAAAAGGCGATTATTAGTAATTCTTCTTCTTATGAGGAGATTATGGACAGAGTTCGTGCTCTTAAATTGGCTAATTCTTTCACCCTAGACGCCACCTTGCAATTGGCTAGGTTAGCGGCGAAAAATTCTGGGTTTGCTATTGTGGCGCGCAGAGCGCTTTGGTTAAAATCTTGGTCAGCGGATGCGTCTTCCAAGAACAAATTGCTCGACATTCCTTTCAAGGGGAAAACACTGTTTGGCCCTGACTTGAAAGAGATTATCTCTGATATCACTGGGGGCAAGGGCCACGCCCTTCCTCAGGATAGGTCTTTCAAGGCCAAAAATAAACCTAATTTTCGTCCCTTTCGCAGAAACGGACCAGCCCCAAGTGCTACGTCCTCTAAGCAGGAGGGTAATACTTCTCAAGCCAATCCAGCCTGGAGACCAATGCAAGGCTGGAACAAAGGAAAGCAGGCCAAGAACCCTGCCACTGCTCCCAAGACAGCATGAGATGCGGGCCCCCGATCCGGGACCGGATTTGGTGGGGGGCAGACTCTCTCTCTTCACTCAGGCTTGGGCAAGAGATGTTCTGGATCCTTGGGCGCTAGAAATAGTCTCCCAAGGTTATCTTCTGGAAGTGATTCATCCTGTTCCATTAAAAGAACGAGGGATGGGGTTCTACTCCAATCTGTTCGTAGTTCCCAAAAAAGAGGGAACGTTCAGACCAATCTTAGATCTCAAGATCCTAAACAAGTTTCTCAAGGTTCCATCGTCCAAAATGGAAACCATTCGAACAATCCTTCCATCCAGGAAGGTCAATTCTTGACCACGGTGGATTTAAAGGATGCGTATCTACATATTCCTGTCCACAAGGAACATCATCGGTTCCTAAGGTTCGCATTCCTGGACAAGCATTACCAGTTCGTGGCGCTTCCTTTCGGATTAGCCACTGCTCCAAGGATTTTCACAAAGGTACTAGGGTCCCTTCTGGCGGTGCTAAGACCAAGGGGCATTGCTGTAGTACCTTACTTGGACGACATTCTGACTCAAGCGTCGTCCCTTCCTCAAGCAAAGGCTCACACGGACATAGTCCTGGCCTTTCTCAGATCTCACGAATGGAGAGTGAACGTGGAAAAGAGTTCTCTATCTCCGTCGACAAGAGTTCCCTTCTTGGGAACCATAATAGACTCCTTAGAAATGAGGATTTTTCTGACAGAGACCAGAAAAACAAAACTTCTAAACTCTTGTCGGATACTTCATTCCGTTCCTCTTCCTTCCATAGCGCAGTGCATGGAAGTGATAGGTTTGATGGTAGCGGCAATGGACATAGTTCCTTTTGCGCGCATTCATCTGAGACCATTACAACTGTGTATGCTCAGTCAGTGGAATGGGGACTATACAGACTTGTCTCCGAAGATACAAGTAAATTAGAGGACCAGAGACTCACTCCGTTGGTGGCTGTCCATGGACAACCTGTCACAAGGGGTGACCTCCCGCAGACCAGAGTGGGTCATTGTCACGACCGACGCCAGTCTGATGGGCTGGGGCACGGTCTGGGGATCCCTGAAAGCTCAGGGTCTTTGGTCTCGGGAAGAATCTCTTCTACCGATAAATATTCTGGAACTGAGAGCGATATTCAATGCTCTCAAGGCTTGGCCTCAGCTAGCGAGGGCCAAGTTCATACGGTTTCAATCAGACAACATGACGACTGTTGCGTACATCAACCATCAGGGGGGAACAAGGAGTTCCCTGGCGATGGAAGAAGTGACCAAAATCATTCAATGGGCGGAGACTCGCTCCTGCCACCTGTCTGCAATCCACATCCCAGGAGTGGAAAATTGGGAAGCGGATTTTCTGAGTCGTCAGACATTGCATCCGGGGGAGTGGGAACTCCATCCGGAAATCTTTGCCCAAATCACTCAACTGTGGGGCATTCCAGACATGGATCTGATGGCCTCTCGTCAGAACTTCAAGGTTCCTTGCTACGGGTCCAGATCCAGGGATCCCAAGGCGACTCTAGTAGATGCACTAGTAGCACCTTGGACCTTCAAACTAGCTTATGTATTCCCGCCGTTCCCTCTCATCCCCAGGCTGGTAGCCAGGATCAATCAGGAGAGGGCGTCGGTGATCTTGATAGCTCCTGCGTGGCCACGCAGGATTTGGTATGCAGATCTGGTGAATATGTCTTCGGCTCCACCATGGAAGCTACCTTTGAGACGAGACCTTCTTGTTCAAGGTCCGTTCGAACATCCGAATCTGGTCCCACTCCAGCTGACTGCTTGGAGATTGAACGCTTGATCTTTTCAAAGCGAGGGTTCTCAGATTCTGTTATTGATACTCTTGTTCAGGCCAGAAAGCCTGTAACTAGAAAAATTTACCACAAAATTTGGAAAAAATATATCTGTTGGTGTGAATCTAAAGGATTCCCTTGGGACAAGGTTAAGATTCCTAAGATTCTATCCTTCCTTCGAGAAGGATTGGAAAACGGATTATCTGCAAGTTCCTTGATGGGACAGATTTCTGCCTTGTCTGTGTTACTTCACAAAAAGCTGGCAGCTGTGCCAGATGTTCAAGCCTTTGTTCAGGCTCTGGTTAGAATCAAGCCTGTTTACAAACCTTTGACTCCTCCTTGGAGTCTCAATTTAGTTCTTTCAGTTCTTCAGGGGGTTCCGTTTGAACCCTTACATTCCGTTGATATTAAGTTATTATCTTGGAAAGTTGTGTTTTTGGTTGCAATTTCTTCTGCTAGAAGAGTTTCAGAATTATCTGCTCTGCAGTGTTCTCCTCCTTATCTGGTGTTCCATGCAGATAAGGTGGTTTTACGTACTAAACCTGGTTTTCTTCCAAAAGTTGTTTCTAACAAAAACATTAACCAGGAGATAGTCGTGCCTTCTCTGTGTCCGAAACCAGTTTCGAAGAAGGAACGTTTGTTGCACAATTTGGATGTTGTTCGCGCTCTAAAATTCTATTTAGATGCTACAAAGGATTTTAGACAAACATCTTCCTTGTTTGTTGTTTATTCTGGTAAAAGGAGAGGTCAAAAAGCAACTTCTACCTCTCTCTCTTTTTGGATTAAAAGCATCATCAGATTGGCTTACGAGACTGCCGGACGGCAGCCTCCTGAAAGGATCACAGCTCCTTCCACTAGGGCTGTGGCTTCCACATGGGCCTTCAAGAACGAGGCTTCTGTTGATCAGATATGTAGGGCAGCGACTTGGTCTTCACTGCACACTTTTACCAAATTTTACAAGTTTGATACTTTTGCTTCTTCTGAGGCTATTTTTGGGAGAAAGGTTTTGCAAGCCGTGGTGCCTTCCATTTAGGTGACCTGATTTGCTCCCTCCCTTCATCCGTGTCCTAAAGCTTTGGTATTGGTTCCCACAAGTAAGGATGACGCCGTGGACCGGACACACCAATGTTGGAGAAAACAGAATTTATGTTTACCTGATAAATTACTTTCTCCAACGGTGTGTCCGGTCCACGGCCCGCCCTGGTTTTTTAATCAGGTCTGATGATTTATTTTCTTTAACTACAGTCACCACGGTATCATATGGTTTCTCCTATGCATATTTCCTCCTGTACGTCGGTCGAATGACTGGGGTAGGCGGAGCCTAGGAGGGATCATGTGACCAGCTTTGCTGGGCTCTTTGCCATTTCCTGTTGGGGAAGAGAATATCCCACAAGTAAGGATGACGCCGTGGACCGGACACACCGTTGGAGAAAGTAATTTATCAGGTAAACATAAATTCTGTTTTTGGCGCCAAAAGCATTTAGGCGCCAAATAATGTGGGCGTCTTATTTGGCGCTAAAAATATGGGCGTCACTTTTGTCTCCACATTATTTGTCTCATTTTTTATTGCTTCTGGTTGCTAGAAGCTTGTTCTTTGGCATTTTTTCCCATTCCTGAAACTGTCATTTAAGGAATTTGATCAATTTTGCTTTATATGTTGTTTTTTCTCTTACATATTGCAAGATGTCTCACGTTGCATCTGAGTCAGAAGATACTACAGGAAAATCGCTGTCTAGTGCTGGATCTACCAAAGCTAAGTGTATCTGCTGTAAACTTTTGGTAGCTATTCCTCCGGCTGTTGTTTGTATTAATTTTCATGACAAACTTGTTAAAGGGACAGTCTAGGCCAAAATAAACTTTCATGATTCAGATAGAGCATGTAATTTTAAACAATTTTCCAATTTACTTTTATCACCAATTTTGCTTTATTCTCTTGGTATTCTTAGTTGAAAGCTTAACCTAGGAGGTTCATATGCTAATTTCTTAGACCTTGAAGGTCACCTCTTTTCAGAATGCATTTCAACAGTTTTTCACCACTAGAGGGTGTTAGTTCACGTATTTCATATAGATAACACTGTGCACGTGCACGTGAAGTTATCTGGGAGCAGTCACTGATTGGCTAGACTGCAAGTCTGTCAAAAGAACTGAAATAAAGGGGCAGTTTGCAGAGGCTTAGATACAAGATAATCACAGAGGTTAAAAGTATATTAATATGACTGTTGGTTATGCAAAACTGGGGAATGGGTAATAAAGGGATTATCTATCTTTTAAAACAATAAAAATTCTGGTGTAGACTGTCCCTTTAATGCAGATAATATTTCCTTTAGTAAAGTACCATTGTCTGTTGCAGTTCCTTCAACATCTAAGGTGCAGAATGTTCCTGATAACATAAGAGATTTTGTTTCTGAATCCATCAAGAAGGCTATGTCTGTTATTTCTCCTTCTAGTAAACGTAAAAAAGCTTTTAAAACTTCTCTCCCTACAGATGAATTTTTAAATGAACATCATCATTCTGATTCTGATGACTCTTCTGGTTCAGAGGATTCTGTTTCAGAGATTGATGCTGATAAATCTTCATATTTATTTAAAATGGAATTTATTCGTTCTTTACTTAAAGAAGTATTAATTGCTTTAGAAATAGAGGATTCTGGTCCTCTTGATACTAATTCGAAACGTTTAGATAAGGTATTTAAATCTCCTGTTTTTATTCCAGAAGTTTTTCCTGTTCCTAATGCTATTTCTGCAGTAATTTCCAAAGAATGGTATAAATTGGGTAATTCATTTACTCCTTCTAAACGTTTTAAGCAATTATATCCTGTACCGTCTGACAGGTTAGAATTTTGGGACAAAATCCCTAAAGTTGATGGGGCTATTTCTACCCTTGCTAAACGTACTACCATTCCTACGTCAGATGGTACTTCGTTTAAAGATCCTTTAGATAGGAAAATTGAATCCTTTCTAAGAAAAGCTTATCTGTGTTCAGGTAATCTTCTTAGACCTGCTATATCATTGGCTGATGTTGCTGCAGCTTCAACTTTTTGGTTGGAAACTTTAGCGCAACAAGTAACAAATCATGATTCTCATGATATTATTATTCTTCTTCAGCATGCTAATTTTATCTGTGATGCCATTTTTGATATTATCAGAGTTGATGTCAGGTTTATGTCTCTAGCTATTTTAGCTAGAAGAGCTTTATGGCTTAAGACTTGGAATGCTGATATGGCTTCTAAATCAACTCTACTTTCCATTTCTTTCCAGGGTAACAAATTATTTGGTTCTCAGTTGGATTCTATTATCTCAACTGTTACTGGTGGGAAAGGAACTTTTTTACCACAGAATAAAAAATCTAAAGGTAAAAACAGGGCTAATAATCGTTTTCGTTCCTTTCGTTTCAACAAAGAACAAAAGCCTGATCCTTCATCCTCAGGAGCAGTTTCAGTTTGGAAACCATCTCCAGTCTGGAATAAATCCAAGCCTGCTTCTAAGTCCACATGAAGGTGCGGCCCTCATTCCAGCTCAGCTGGTAGGGGGCAGGTTACGTTTTTTCAAAGAAATTTGGATCAATTCTGTTCACAATCTTTGGATTCAGAACATTGTTTCAGAAGGGTACAGAATTGGTTTCAAGATGAGACCTCCTGCAAAAAGATTTTTTCTTTCCCGTGTCCCAGTAAATCCAGTGAAAGCTCAAGCATTTCTGAATTGTGTTTCAGATCTAGAGTTGGCTGGAGTAATTATGCCAGTTCCAGTTCCGGAACAGGGGATGGGGTTTTATTCAAATCTCTTCATTGTACCAAAGAAGGAGAATTCCTTCAGACCAGTTCTGGATCTAAAAATATTGAATCGTTATGTAAGGATACCAACGTTCAAGATGGTAACTGTAAGGACTATCTTGCCTTTTGTTCAGCAAGGGAATTATATGTCCACAATAGATTTACAGGATGCATATCTGCATATTCCGATTCATCCAGATCATTATCAGTTCCTGAGATTCTCTTTTCTGGACAAGCATTACCAGTTTGTGGCTCTACCGTTTGGCCTAGCTACAGCTCCAAGAATTTTTTCAAAGGTTCTCGGTGCCCTTCTGTCTGTAATCAGAGAACAGGGTATTGTGGTATTTCCTTATTTGGACGATATCTTGGTACTTGCTCAGTCTTTACATTTAGCAGAATCTCATACGAATCGACTTGTGTTGTTTCTTCAAGATCATGGTTGGAGGATCAATTTACCAAAGAGTTCTTTGATTCCTCAGACAAGGGTAACCTTTCTGGGTTTCCAGATAGATTCAGTGTCCATGACTCTGTCTTTAACAGACAAGAGACGTCTAAAATTGATTGCAGCTTGTCGAAACCTTCAGTCACAATCATTCCCTTCGGTAGCCTTATGCATGGAAATTCTAGGTCTTATGACTGCTGCATCGGACGCGATCCCCTTTGCTCGTTTTCACATGCGACCTCTTCAGCTCTGTATGCTGAATCAATGGTGCAAGGATTACACAAAGATATCTCAATTAATATCTTTAAAACCGATTGTACGACACTCTCTAACGTGGTGGACAGATCACCATCGTTTAATTCAGGGGGCTTCTTTTGTGCTTCCGACCTGGACTGTAATTTCAACAGATGCAAGTCTCACAGGTTGGGGAGCTGTGTGGTGATCTCTGACGGCACAAGGAGTTTGGGAATCTCAGGAGGTGAGATTACCGATCAATATTTTGGAACTCCGTGCAATTTTCAGAGCTCTTCAGTTTTGGCCTCTTCTGAAGAGAGAATCGTTCATTTGTTTTCAGACAGACAATGTCACAACTGTGGCATACATCAATCATCAAGGAGGGACTCACAGTCCTCTGGCTATGAAAGAAGTATCTCGAATTTTGGTTTGGGCGGAATCCAGCTCCTGTCTAATCTCTGCGGTTCATATCCCAGGTATAGACAATTGGGAAGCGGATTATCTCAGTCGCCAAACGTTGTATCCGGGCGAATGGTCTCTTCACCCAGAGGTATTTCTTCAGATTGTTCAAATGTGGGAACTTCCAGAAATAGATTTGATGGCGTCTCATCTAAACAAGAAACTTCCCAGGTATCTGTCCAGATCCCGGGATCCTCAGGCGGAGGCAGTGGATGCATTATCACTTCCTTGGAAGTATCATCCTGCCTATATCTTTCCGCCTCTAGTTCTGCTTCCAAGAGTAATCTCCAAGATTCTGAAGGAATGCTCGTTTGTTCTGCTGGTAGCTCCGGCATGGCCTCACAGGTTTTGGTATGCGGATCTTGTCCGGATGGCCTCTTGCCAACCGTGGACTCTTCCGTTAAGACCAGACCTTCTGTCTCAAGGTCCTTTTTTCCATCAGGATCTGAAATCCTTAAATTTAAAGGTATGGAGATTTAACGCTTGATTCTTGGTCAAAGAGGTTTCTCTGACTCTGTGGTTAATACTATGTTACAGGCTCGTAAATCTGTATCTAGAGAGATATATTATAGAGTTTGGAAGACTTATATTTCTTGGTGTCTTTCTCATCATTTTTCTTGGCATTCTTTTAGAATACCGAGAATATTACAGTTTCTTCAGGATGGTTTAGATAAGGGTTTGTCCGCAAGTTCCTTGAAAGGACAAATCTCTGCTCTTTCTGTTCTTTTTCACAGAAAGATTGCTATTCTTCCTGATATTCATTGTTTTGTACAAGCTTTGGTTCGTATAAAGCCTGTCATTAAGTCAATTTCTCCTCCTTGGAGTTTGAATTTGGTTCTAGGGGCTCTTCAAGCTCCTCCGTTTGAACCTATGCATTCATTGGACATTAAATTTCTTTCTTGGAAAGTTTTGTTCCTTTTGGCCATCTCTTCTGCCAGAAGAGTTTCTGAATTATCTGCTCTTTCTTGTGAGTCTCCTTTTCTGATTTTTCATCAGGATAAGGCGGTGTTGCGAACTTCTTTTGAATTTTTACCTAAAGTTGTGGATTCCAACAACATTAGTAGAGAAATTGTGGTTCCTTCATTATGTCCTAATCCTAAGAATTCTAAGGAGAAATCGTTGCATTCTTTGGATGTTGTTAGAGCTTTGAAATATTATGTTGAAGCTACTAAATCTTTCCGTAAGACTTCTAGTCTATTTGTTATCTTTTCCGGTTCTAGAAAAGGCCAGAAAGCTTCTGCCATTTCTTTGGCATCTTTTTTGAAATCTTTAATTCATCTTGCCTATGTTGAGTCGGGTAAAACTCCGCCTCAGAGGATTACAGCTCATTCTACTAGGTCAGTTTCTACTTCCTGGGCGTTTAGGAATGAAGCTTCGGTTGATCAGATTTGCAAAGCAGCAACTTGGTCCTCTTTGCATACGTTTACTAAATTCTACCATTTTGATGTATTTTCTTCTTCTGAAGCAGTTTTTGGTAGAAAAGTACTTCAGGCAGCGGTTTCAGTTTGAATCTTCTGCTTATGTTTTTCATTAAACTTTCTTTTGGGTGTGGATTATTTTCAGCAGGAATTGGCTGTCTTTATTTTATCCCTCCCTCTCTAGTGACTCTTGTGTGGAAAGATCCACATCTTGGGTAATCATTATCCCATACGTCACTAGCTCATGGACTCTTGCTAATTACATGAAAGAAAATATAATTTATGTAAGAACTTACCTGATAAATTCATTTCTTTCATATTAGCAAGAGTCCATGAGGCCCGCCCTTTTTTTGTGGTGGTTATGATTTTGTATAAAGCACAATTATTCCAATTCCTTATTTTATATGCTTTCGCACTTTTTTATCACCCCACTTCTTGGCTATTCGTTAAACTGAATTGTGGGTGTGGTGAGGGGTGTATTTATAGGCATTTTGAGGTTTGGGAAACTTTGCCCCTCCTGGTAGGAATGTATATCCCATACGTCACTAGCTCATGGACTCTTGCTAATATGAAAGAAATGAATTTATCAGGTAAGTTCTTACATAAATTATGTTTTTTTCTCTTAAAGGCACAATACCGTTTTTTAAAATTGTTTTTTAAAATTATTTTTTCACTGAATAAAGTGTTTTCCAACCTTGCTTGTCTCATTACTAGCCAGTTCAACATGTCTGACATTGAGGAAACTCCTTGCTCAATATGTTTAGAAGCCATTGTGGAACCCTCTCTTAGAATGTGTCCCACATGTACTGATATGTCTATAAATTGCAAACAGCATATTTTGACTTATAAGAGTTTGGCACTGGATGATTCTCAGACAGAAGGAAATCAGGTTATGCCATTTAGTTCTCCCCAAGTGTCACAACCAGAAACGCCCGCACAAGTTACGCCAAGTACCTCTAGTGTGTCTAATTCTTTCACCTTGCAAGATATGGCCACAGTTATGAATTCTACCCTCACAGAGGTCTTATCTAAACTGCCTGTGTTGCAAGGGAAGCGTAGTAGCTCTGGGTTAAGAACAAATGCTGAGCCTTCTGACGCTTTGGTAGCCATATCCTATGTACCCTCACAATTTTCAGAGGTAGGGGTGAGGGATTTGCTGTCTGAGGGAGAGATTTCTGATTCCGGAAAGATGTTCCCTCAGACAGATTCAGATATGACGGCCTTTAAATTTAAGCTAGAACACCTCCGCTTATTGCTCAGGGAGGTTTTAGCGACTCTGGATGATTGTTACCCTATTGTAGTTCCAGAGAAATTCTGAAAAATGGACAAATATTTAGAGGTTTCTGTCTACACTGAAGTTTTCCCGGTCCCTAAGAGGATTTCGGACATTGTTACTAAGGAGTGGAATAGACCAGGTATTCCGTTTGCTCCCCCTCCTATTTTTAAGAAGATGTTCCCCATATTCGACACCATGCGGGACTCGTGGCAGACGGTCCCTAAGGTGGAGGGAGCTATTTCTACTCTAGCTAAACGTACAACTATACCTATTAAGGACAGTTGTGCTTTCAAAGATCCTATGGATAAAAAATTAGAGGGTCTCCTAAAGAAAATTTTTGTTCATCAGGGTTTTCTTCTCCAGCCTATAGCGTGCATTGTTCCTGTAACCACTGCAGCTGCCTTTTGGTTCTAGGCTCTGGAAGAGGCTCTTCAGGTGGAGACCCCATTAGATGATATTCTGGATAGAATTAGGGCTCTCAAGCTAGCTAATTCTTTCATTACAGGTGCCGCTTTTCATCTGGCTAAATTAGCGGCAAAGAATTCAGGTTTTGCCATTTTAGCGCGTAGAGCGTTATGGCTTAAGTCCTGGTCGGCTGATGTGTCATCAAAATCTAAGCTTTTGACCATCCCTTTCAAGGGTAAGACCCTATTCGGGCCTGAACTGAAAGACATCATTTCAGATATCACTGGAGGGAAGGGTCATGCCCTCCCTCAGGATAAGTCAAATAAGATGAGGACCAAACAAAATAATTTTCGTTCCTTTCGAAACTTCAAAGGTGGTCCCGCTTCCTCTTCCCCTGCTGCAAGGCAAGAGGGGAACTTTGCTCAATCCAAGCCAGTCTGGAGACCTAACCAGGCTTGGAACAAAGGTAAACAGGCCAAGAAGCCGGCTGCTGCCACCAAGACAGCATGAAGGGGTAGCCCCCGATCTGGGACCGGATCTAGTAGGGGGCAGACTTTCTCTCTTTGCTCAGGCTTGGGCAAGAGACATTCAGGACTCCTGGACTTTAGAAATTGTAACCCAGGGGTATCTTCTAGATTTCAAAGATTCTCCTCCAAGGGGGAGATTCCATCTTTCTCAATTGTCTGTAAACCAGACAAAAAGAGAGGTGTTCTTACGCTGTGTAGAAGACCTATTTACCATGGGAGTGATCTGTCCAGTTCCGTAAACAAAACAGGGGCAGGGGTTTTACTCCAATCTGTTTGTGGTTCCCAAAAAAGAAGGGAACCTTCAGACAAAATCCTAGATCTCAAGATCCTAAACCAATTCCTCAGAGTCCCATCCTTCAAGATGGAGACCATTTGGACTATTTTACCAATGATCCAGGAGGGTCAATATATGACCACCGTGGACTTAAAGGATGCGTATCTTCACATTCCTATCCACAAAGATCATCACCAGTTCCTCAGGTTTGCCTTTCTGGACAAGCATTACCAGTTTGTGGCTCTTCCCTTCGGGTTGGCCACGGCTCCCAGAATTTTCACAAAGGTGCTAGGGGCCCTTCTGGCGGTCCTAAGGCCGTGGGGCTTAGCAGTGGCGCTTTATCTAGATGAGATCCTAATTCAAGCGTCGACTTTCCAATTAGCCAAGTCTCACACGGACATTGTGTTGGCTTTTCTAAGATCTCATGGGTGGAAGGGGAATGTAAAAAAAGAGTTTTCTTTCCTCTCTCACAAGAGTTTCATTCCTAGGGACTCCAGACTCGGTGGGTATGAAAATATTTCTGACGGAGGTCAGGAAATCAAAGATTTTAGCCACCTGCCGAGCTCTTCATTCAATTCCTCGGCCGTCAGTGGCTCAGTGTATGGAGGTAATCGGACCAATGGTAGCGGCAATGGACATAGTTCCGTTTGCTCGCTTACATTTCAGACCACTGCAACTATGCATGCTCAGACAGTGGAATGGGGATTATGCAGATTTATCTCCTCAGATAAATCTGGATCAGGAGACCAGAGATTCTCTTCTTTGGTGGTTGTCACAGGATCACCTGTCCCAGGGAATGTGTTTCCGCAGGCCAGCATGGGTTATAGTGACGACGGACGCCAGCCTACTGGGCTGGGGTGCAGTCGGGAATTCCCTGAAAGCACAGGGTTTGTGGACTCAGGAGGAAGCCCTCCTTCCGATAAATATTCTAGAATTAAGAGCGATATTCAATGCTCTTCAGGCGTGGCCTCAGCTGGCTTCGGCCAGATTCATCAGATTTCAGTCGGACAACATCACGACTGTGGCTTATATCAATCATCATGGGGGAAAAAAGAGTTCCTTAGCGATGATAGAAGTTTCCAGAATAATCCGATGGGCAGAGACTCACTCTTGCCATCTATCAGCAATCTATATCCCAGGGGTAGAGAACTGGGAGGCGGATTTTCTAAGTCGTCAAACTTTTCATCCGGGGGAGTGGGAGCTCCATCCGGAGGTGTTTGCTCA
Source organism: Bombina bombina (assembly GCF_027579735.1). Taxonomy (NCBI): domain Eukaryota; kingdom Metazoa; phylum Chordata; class Amphibia; order Anura; family Bombinatoridae; genus Bombina; species Bombina bombina. Next base: position 743,616,190 of record NC_069504.1, on the reverse strand, counting down.
ACTGGTTCAGCTATGGGGCACACCAGAATTGGATCTGATGGCGTCTCGTCAGAACGCCAAACTTCCTCGTTTCGGGTCCAGGTCAAGGGATCCTCAGACAGTACTGATAGATGCTCTAGCAGTACCCTGGTCGTTCAACCTGGCTTATGTGTTTCCACCATTCCCTCTCCTTCCGTGTATGATTGCCAGAATCAAACAGGAGAGAGCTTCGGTGATTTTGAAGCAGGACTTGGTATGCAGATCTGGTGGACATGTCATCTCTGCCACCATGGACTCTGCCACTGAGACAGTACCTTTTGATTCAAGGTCCGTTCAAGCATCCAAATCTAATTTCTCTGCAACTGACTGCTTGGAGATTGAACGGAATGACTGGGGTGGGCGGAGCCTAGGAGGGGCTCTTTGTCATTTCCTGTTGGGGAAGAGATATTCCCACAAGTAAGGATGACGCCGTGGACCAGACACACCGTTGGAGAAAGTAATTTATCAGGTAAGCATAAATTCTGTTTTCTCTGATTCGGTCATAGATACCTTGATTCAGGCTCAAAAGCCTGTCACCAGGAAAATTTATCATAAGATAGGGCGTAAATATCTTTTTTGGTGCGAATCCAAAGGTTACTCATGGAGTAAGATCAGGATTCCTAGGATTTTGTCCTTTCTCCAAGAGGGATTGGAGAACAGATTGTCAGCTAGTTCCTTAAAAGGACAGATATCTGCTTTGTCTATTCTGTTGCACAAGCGTCGGGCAGATGTCCCAGACGTTCGGGCTTTCTGTCAGGCTTTAGTTCGAATCAAGCCTGTGTTTAAACCTGTTGCTCCGCCATGGAGTCTAAATTTAGTTCTTTCAGTTCTTCAGGGGGTTCCGTTTGAACCCATGCATTCCATAGATATTAAGCTTCTATCTTGGAAAGTTCTGCTTCTAGTTGCTATCTCTTCAGCTCGAAGAGTCTCTGAACTATCTGCATTACAATGTGACTCGCCTTATCTTGTTTTCCATGCTGATAAGGTGGTTTTGCGTACCAAACCTGGGTTCCTCACTAAGGTGGTTACTAACAGGAATATCAATCAGGAAATTGCTGTTCCTTCTCTGTGTCCTAATCCTTCTAAGAAGGAACGTCTGTTGCACAACTTGGACGTGGTTCGTGCTTTGAAGTTTTATTTGCAGGCAACCAAAGATTTTCGTCAAACATCTTCTTTGTTTGTTGTCTATTCTGGAAAGCGTAGAGGTCAGAAGGCTACGGCTACCTCTTTCCTTTTGGCTGAAAAGCATCATCCATTCGGCTTATGAGACTGCTGGACAGCAGCCTCCTGAAAGAATTACAGCTCACTCTACTAGAGCGGTGGCTTCCACATGGGCTTTTAAAAATGATGCTTCTGTTGAACAAAATTGTAAGGCTGCGACTTGTTCTCTTCATACCTTTTCCAAATTTTCCAAATTTGATACTTTTGCTTCTTCGGAGGCTTTTTTTGGGAGAAAGGTTTTGCAGACAGTGGTGCTTTCCGTTTAGGTTCCTGTCTTGTCCCTCCCTTCATCAGTGTCCTAAAGCTTTGGTATTGGTATCCCACAAGTAAGGATGAAACCGTGGACTCGGTACATCTTGCAAAAGAAAACAAAATTTATGCTTACCTGATTTCTTTCTTTTGTGATGTACCGAGTCCACGGCCCGCCCTGTCTATTCAAGACAGATAGTATTTTTTATTGTAAACTTCAGTCACCTCTGCACCTTATAGTTTCTCCTTTTTCTTCCTAAGCCTTCGGTCGGTGGAGTTAAGGGGGGAGCTATATAGACAGCTCTGCTGTGGGTGCTCTCTTTGCCACTTCCTTTTAGGAAGGATAATATCCCACAAGTATGGATGAAACTGTGGACTCGGTACATCGCTAAAAGAAAGAAATTTATCAGGTTAGCATAAATTTAGTTTTTTCTAACTTTGACCCCCAAAATGTGTTACACATCTACAACCACCAAAAAACACCCAAAATAAATAGTTTCTAAATTTTTTAGAAATACCCAATGTTTACACCCCCAAGGCAGAACATAGTGCGATCTGCGATGTCATCGCAGAAAATGCAGCCTGTCTGCAGAAAGATTGGATCCTACAGATGCAGAGCATAGAGCTGAAGTGTTCCTCTTTGCAAGCTATAAAATTCTTTTACAACTAACTGCAAGTCAGTTCCTCCTCACCTCTGCGTGCCTCACAGTGCATGTCTGATTATAGTGGCCTTTTAACCCCCATCCTATGGCTATCAAAGATCGCTGCAATATATTTCTGTGCAATACACAGCAGCTATTTTATAAGCCATGTGGTTAACATCTGCATTTGTTTATTTGCTGTGAAGGAGGGCTGCTCCACATGCGGGACTGAGCCTTTCCAGTATTGGAGGGAATGTCAGTGGCTACTTCCTACAAGCCTGCGGAGGCTTGATTTATAGCAGTTTAGTACAACAGACCTTCAAAGAAACAGTGTCGGTTGAATGGTGAGGCTCTTATCAAATAGTTTTGCTGAGCTTATATGAGATGTTACCGTGTGGAGAGTGTTTTTTTTTCTGTTATAGCAATCTGAGGCTACAAATGTTTAAAATTAGCATTTTGAAAATGTGATGCTGCTTGTTCTTTTTAGTGACTAGTATAGCTAACGCATGTCCTTTTGCTTTGGAACTTTTTTAAAATTTGGTGAAATAATTATATATGTTTGTGATACCCCAATAACTGTGAACTTAACAATATATACCAGTGCTCACAAGTGTTTCTGTATCTAACATTTACCAAATAACAAACTTTTGTTTGTTCATTTAGGAGCTTCTTATAAAGCATACTGTTTTCATAATAGTACACAATTTATTAGGGACATTGAACATCAGACCTAATTTACTGTATTACTTTGTTACCCTAGCAGATGAAATTAGGTTATAATTGTTTTCCCTTTATCTGTAAACAAACAAACCCAAAAAAAGAACTCCATCGCCTTCAGACAGTACAAAATGCAGCAGCCAGACTATTGACCAATCAAACTCGCTCCTGCCACATAACACCTGTTCTCCACTCCCTGCATTGGCTTCCAATTAAATGCCCAACATATTTTAAAATTGGCCTGCTGACCTTCAAAGCCTTAAACAACCAAGGCCCACAGTACCTGAAAGAGCTCCTGACACCCTACATCCCATCCCGTTCACTTAGGTCAGCCAACACATCCCTCCTCTCAGTGCCAAGAATAAGGACAAACTCAGGCTCCAGAGCATACGGCCACGCTGCCCCTACTTTCTGGAACTCTTTATCGTGCGCAATCAGACGCACCATCCTTACAGACTTTTAAAAAAAAAGCTAAAGACCCACCTCTTCCATCAGGCATTCAGTTCGCTTATCTGACCTTCAGAAACTCCTAACTTTTATGTCTTATGTTGGTATATTTGTAAAGTGCTTTAAATCTCACAGGGAGAAAAGCGCTATATAAATTGCAAATTATTATTATTATTATATATTACTGCAGACACACATAACATGGCAATTTTAGTAAAAAAAAAATATAAAATCTGCCAAGTCCCTGCATTAAATTACCAATAAATATATATTTCTTCTAAAGATGTGGTGAGTCCACGGGTTCATTTAAAGGGACACCCGGGTCAAATTAAATTTTCATGATTCAGATACAGCATGTAATTTTAAACAACTTTCCAATTAACTTCCATTAAAAAAAATGTGCAGTCTTTTTTTATGTACACTTTTTGAGTCATCAGCTCCTACTGAGCATGTGCAAGAATTCAGACTATACGTATATGCATTTGTGATTGGCTGATTGCTATCACATGGTACAGGGGGAGTGGAAATATATAGTTTTGCGGTATGAGGGGTGTGGTGCTAACTTGCACGTTATTGTCAACACTCACTTCCCTACAGCGCTGGTATTACAAGTTTACAAAAACCCGGCGTTATCAGGCAAGAAGTGAGCGTAGAGCAAAATTGTGCTCCATGCCGCACTCCAATACCAGTGCTGCTTAAGGCAGCGGTGAGCTGGTTTTATGTGCTGGTGCATGATTTCCTCATAGACATCAATGGGGAGAGCCGGCTGAAAAAAAGCCTAACACCTGCAATAAAGCAGTGTAAAGCTCCGTAATGCAGCCCCATTGATTCCTATGGGGAAACTAACACCCTAACATGAACCCCGAGTCTAAACATCCCTAATCTTTCACTTATTAACCCTTAATTGGCCGCCCCGACGACACCTACATTATACTTATTAACCCCTAATCTGCTGCCCCAACATCGCTGACACCTACATTATACTTATTAACCCCTAATCTGCTGCCCCAACATCGCAGACACCTACATTATATTAACCCCTAATCTCCCGCACCCAATGTCGCCGCAACCTACCTACACTTATTAACCCCTAATATGCCACTCCGGACATCGCCGCCACTATAATAAACATATTAACCACTAAACCGCCGCACTCCCGCATCGCAAACACTAGTTAAATATTAACCCCTAATCTGCCGCCCCTAACATCGCCGCCACCTACCTACTTTGATTAACCCTTAATCTTCCGCCTCCAACGTCGCTGCCACTATACTAAAGTTATAAACCCCTAAACCTAAGTCTAACCCTAACACCCCCTAACTTGAATATAATTAAAATAAATCTTAATAAAACCTACTATCATTACCTAAATAATTCCTATTTAAAACTAAATACTTACCTGTAAAATAAACCCTAAGATAGCTACAATATAACTAATAGTTACATTGTAGCTAGCTTACAGTTCATTTTTATTTCACA